>NW_024098558.1:147500-305371 GCF_016545835.1 Crotalus tigris | reverse complement strand
TAAAGGCACAAGGACCAAACCTCTGTTGAGAAAATAGGCTGGAGACTCAAAACAAAACAAACCTCTTTTAATATGGGTAACATACCTGCCAAATAGTCCAGAAACAAAAGCAGCAAAACACAATCCAAATGGAGGAAATTGTCCACACGAAACACGATGCAAACAGAAAAGTAGTCACCGGCAATACTAACAGAACATGATCCCATGAAGTACTTTGCAACAGTTGCCTTCAGCAACCAGCACCGCCCACACCTTCCCTTTTTATACAGCAGTCCCAAGGTGTTGCCTCTCAGTGTCTTCTACTCCTCCCCTGGAGTTGTCATATTGACTGCTGCTGATCTGCTATCACTAATTGCCGGTGTCTATGAGCATCAATCATCATGTCCATCAGGTGTGAATCCTCCAAGTCTGACTCATTCTCCCCACCCAGCTGAACTTCATCAAGAACACGACTGGAGGGCCCAGGCCTTCATCAAACCGTGAGTCTTGTAATTCATCAGAGCCTCCCTCTGACCCTGATGGCCCTTCAAATGCCTTCTCCACCTCCTCCTCAGATTCCCCAGACTCAGCTGTTGGGAACACAGGCTGGCACAGACTCATGACAGCTTGCTACTTTCTCCTCTCCTTTTCAACATCTATATGAAACGGGTTGAGGTGTATATTGTATGCTGATGACACCCAACTCTACATTTCCACTCTTGGTGACCGAAGTGATGCTGTGGCCATCCTTTTGCAGTGCCTGGAGGCTGGGGGGGGGGCTGGATGGGGGACAACAGACTTCAATTGAACCTTGGTAAGACCGAATGGCTTTGGGTACAGAGGGCTCCGGGATCTGGGACTTTATCATCTTTGACTCTGGATGGGGTGGCACTGCCCCAGAAAGACCTGGTCTGCAATTTGGGGGTGTTCTCCTGGACTCACGACTCCTTATCCAGGAAAAGGTGGCAGTCGCAGCTAGGAGAGCCTTTGCACAACTTCACGTTGTGCGCCAGTTGCAGCCTTTCCTGGATCAGGATTCTCTGCGCTCAGTCTTTCAGTCCCTAGTCATCTCATGGCTAAAAGGAAATTTGTACTATTTTCTTTCATGGAGAACAATGGATACCAGCAGTGCCGGGCCATTCATGGATTCTGTTCTTATTGATCAAGCTAATTCAATCTCTTTTTTCTCCCCTTTTCCTAATCCATAATTTATTTCACATCCCCAGCCTTATACAGTTTGGACAGTATTAGATTTGCCTCATAGTTGCTTGTTGAGGTGGACAGCTGTAGAAATCAAATAAGCAAATAAGCTTATTATGTAAAAATAGAAATCAAATCATTTTTTTTAATTACAGGCTATTGACGCAGACTAAATTAGACTTACTAAATAAAACCTGCAGAAGGCAGTTTCCAAATAGAATGTACAAAATATCAGATTTTTTAAAAAATGTACAATCAAGCTTGAGCTATTTGCTATCAGCGATGTATGTGTTTTAAAACTGCCAAAACAAACTTTTTCATCTTGCTAGTAAAAAACTGAACATAAAATTCTTTTCTCCTTCCCGAAAATGGGTTTTGTAGAGCCGTTAGTACCTCTTTACGTATATCTCGATAGAAGTTACAACACAACAGAGTATGAGTTCATGTTTCATTATGACCATCTTTAGAAGGCCAGAGCCTTCCTGCATATGGGATTTTATGAAATTTTTCACTCCAGCTCTTCTGATGGCATAATATTAAATTGTAATAACATACATGCTTGCCAAAAGTTATTGTTCATAAATTGGTCTAGGTTCAGCTCTGCTTTGAAGTGTACGTTGCTTTGGCCCAATTGTACCCTAGGTGAGAATTTCACTATATTCTATTTGTAATTTTATATCAAGGATCCTTTGCTTCAGCAATGCTGTTGTCTGATCTTGTCCTAAGGGCAGGAATATTTCCCTTGAAAACGTGTGTGTGTGTGTGTGTGTGTGTCTGTGTGTGTCTGTGTGCATTTCTATTTGGAGTTTCAAGGAGAAGAAAATGCAAAATTTAATTCCTGGTACTCCCAGTAAAGCTGGAAAATTTCAAGGATGATCTCTAACATCTACAGGTCCTCCTTGACTTACAATTGTTCATTTAGTGATTGTTCAAAGTCACAATGGTACTGAAAAAAGTGACTTATGAGCATTTTTCACACTTATGTCTGCTGAAGCATCCCCATGGTTACGTGATCAAAATTTGGACATTTGGCAACTGGCTCATTTATGACAGTTGCTATGTCCTGGGATCAGGTGATCACCTTTTACGACCTTCTGACAAGCAAAGTCAATGGGGAACCAGATTCATTTAACAACTGTGTTACTAACTTAACAATTGCAGTGATTCCCTTAACAACTGTGGCAATTGTCTCTCTTAGCAACAGAAATTTTGGGCTCAATTGTGGTCATAAATCGAGGACTATCAGATTGGATCTTGTAACATCCTCTTGGGACATGTATATTTGCCCTCATTTGTGACTGGTTTGTGTCAGGTGCATTCCCTAAGTCTGCTCTTGTGTACTATTGCACCCACATCTGTCATGGTGCTGGTTTTCTGGAATGAGAATCTTCCTAATATCTGTCTAGCTCCCACCGTATAAGCATTTGGAAAATGGACACATTTTTTTTCTGGGTTGTTTTTCCAGACCAGATTGTGTAGGGGTATATTTAACCAGTTCCACCATCGGTTCTTGTTGATTAGAGAAAGTCCTCAACTGTAATTGAGCCCAGAATTATGACTGTATGGTTATATGGTTGTCTTGCTGATTATTACGTGGATTATCACATAACCATGTATCCCAAAGTTGCTTATTCATGAGGCAACTGGACTTTCTTGTTTTTCTTTGAAGACATTTTGCTTCTCATCCAAGAAGCTTCTTCAGCTCTGACTGGATGGTAGAGAATGGCAGGATTTATACTCCTTGCAGACAGCTGATCATTTGCATCCTTTTAGAGAGTCGTTAAAGCTATCTGGAGACTTATCTGTCTTTTCAGGGTCACCTGAGTAGTGCAAATGAGTGTGGAGCCTTCTTGGAACTGCTGAAAGGACTGTGTTGTAGACTGTAGATAGATGATGTCAGATCCCTCCCCTCTGTTGAGAGAGGGCTGTTCAATTTTGACATAGATGGCCTCTTTGACCCCTCTTTCAAACTAGTGGTCCTCTCTGTCCAAAATGTGGACTTGGCTGTCATTGAAAGAGTGGCCTTTGTCTTTTAAACCCAGATGTACTGCTGGCTCTTTGGGATAACAATGACCTGGATGACTGAGAACACACATAACCATGTCTGATTTTATGACATTTTGTACAGCAGTTGTGAATGCTGCAGTCATTAAGTGAACCCATTGTGTGCAGTGGGCATTCTTTGCCAAAAATGGAAGTAAACGCTTGTTTCCAATTCAAAAGTTTATAAATCACATTCATGTGTCTACAGGACACTGCAAATGGCCATAAATTCTGAGTACCCCAAGTGTGATCATGTGACAGTGGGGGGACATTGAAACTTTGAATGGTTGCAACCAGTTATCAGTTAAGAACTACTTGTATTCCTTTTTTATTTTATTTTTTACAATATATTTCTCCAAAGGAATAATGGAGAAGATCAAAGAAGGCAGAAACTTCTCCCTCCACCCCCAGCCAGAAAACGTAGCAGAAACCAGCTTTCAGAAATGCAGATGTAATAATCCATTCAGGAAGGTTGGAGCCAGGAAGCTAGAAACTGATGAAATTAGGAAGACAAAGACCCCTAAAATCTACATATCCCCACCCAAACTCTAAGGACAGGAATCACCCACCCATATCAAAAGGACACACACAGACTCAGGTCAAAGTGCATGACACAGGAAACACAAAGCCTCAAACAGGAACAGGAAACGACCTCAAAAGTCCCAGAAGGTGTAAAAACCCACCACTCCCAGCAACATGTGGTCAGCTTTCCCAGACCCATCTTTCTGTCTGGCTCTCCTCATCAATAAACTACAACCTTCTTTCTAAAGCAGTCTCCATTTTGTTTATTCCCAGCTTGGACTGGACCCTGATGAAGATTTTTCTTTCAACACCAATCAATAGCAATCGCAGAACTGGGAGCAGAAAATAATTGTCTGTAAGTAGTCAAACTTTTATTTCTATTTTTCTCCCTTTATCTGAAACATGTCAGATTCTCTTGAGGGAGCAGGAAAAAAGCTTTTTCATTTTCAACTTAAAACCTTAAAATAATTCCTGTGTGAGCCTCCCCAGGAGAACAGATCCCTGTTTGAAGGGCACCACACGTCAAACACACCTTTTTGCCTAGCTTCCTGACAAAGAAATCTGACACTGAGGTCATTTTTAAAATGTCCCTTCCCAAACTCTGTTCATGATCAAATTTGAACAGAATCTGCCCAAGGCAGAAACTTGCAGTTATATTCCTGTACAGGAAGCTCTGCCTTCTGTTAATGCTTTTACTAGGTAAATATTTAAAGAAGAAGAACAATTTTGCTTTTCATAGTACAATTGACATTGGAATTAGAATATGTATTTTTTCACCCAAGTTATTTAAAGTTCTAAATCTCTTCTGGTTTTATATCTTTTATTTTTTAAAAGTCTTGGCTTCTATGTTGTTATATTTTGGCTAGTTTCTTGGAAAGTTGCCAATAGCTGGGTTATAAATTAAATAAATGAATACAAATGTCAATACAAAAAGAAAAAAAAACCCTATAATTTTCAGCAATATTCCCAAATGGATGAAAAAAAAATTACTTTACCACAATGGAATTCTTTTTCTTTCCCTTCATTTCTCCTCCTGTTGAATTTCTAGCACAATATAATGGTATAAGAAAGGGAACACCCCCCCCCCCAGTAAATTTATGCTAGACCCATCCAAGCCATAGTCTTTTACAATGGAAGACTAATGAGGAGTTGTGATAATTGCACCAATGTACCCATAGTAGTTGGAAAGAAAGAAATGGATAATAAAGATGGTAAGATGAAGGAATTACTTTCAAGAGGCAAATTTTCAACTGGCGTATAAGTGATTGAACTATTTGTAATTGTAAAAGTAATCATCATTTTCAAAATGAAAGTTTCATCTATTATGGGTTGTCCCTTAACATCTTCAGAATGAAATTAGTTGGATATTTTGCTTTTCCTCCTCAAAAAAATTATCTCAGTATGAGACACATTTACATGTAAGTAAAGTTTGATTGAGTTCAGTTGCTGTTCCAGAATAAGCTTTAAATTACGAAAGGGTTCAAACTAATATTGATGTCAATTAGGAACAACCCCCCCTCCCCAATTCTGGAAGCTAGTTCAGATCCAGAGAAGCTCAAGTATTGAAAAGCCCCATTTTCCTACGTTGTGTCTTCAACACCAAAGTCTCTTTCTTCTAACTCAGTGGTTCTCAACCTGTGGGTCGCGACCCCATTTGGGGTCGAATGACCATTTCACGGGGGTCGCCAAACAAAGCAGTCCGCCATTTTTTCCCCCTTTTCCTTAGCTGTGCTACTCCCTTTTATTCTATTGGCTTTTGAAAGTCAATAGAATAGACTCTCTTGAATAGAGTCTAATTCTATTGGCTTTCAAAAGCCAATAGGAATTGTCCAGGCTGTCTCTGCCCTGCTGAGCCCGCCAAAAGTCCCATTCTGCAAACCGTGCTGCAAGTTGTCTGCAGCGAAGGCGAGCTGTCTGGAAGTTTCCACCCCTCCCTGCTGAGCAACTACTAAAAATGTAAGTAAAAGAGGGCCAGGGGTGGGAGGTGGGAGGCCGGCGGGTGCAGGGAGGGTTGCTGTTGCGTGTGGGGCCCGGCGGGTGCCTTACTTCCCTTGGGCTGGGCCAGCTGGTGGCCCAGCCGGTAGTCGGCCTGAGCCGTCTCTGCCGCTTGCTAGCTATGCCTTAGCCGGTGCAGGGGGCAGCACAACACATGCACGGTGCTCCTGGGCAGGGAAAGTCCTCGACTTATGACCGGTTGGGTAGTCCTTGACTTACGACCGGTTGGGTAGTCCTTGACTTATGACCGGTTGGGTAGTCCTCGACTTACGACCGGTTGGGGGTCGTGGCATTAAAACGGTTGAGAACCACTGTTCTAACTCATTGTAGCTTTGATGATTTGAAATCCACAGTAGGCAGGGAAATTTATTTTTTCTTAATGATATTGTCACAGTTCAAATGTATGTGATTCAGAAATCTGAGTATCTAGCTCATAATGCTTAGAAATATTCTAAGGTATTCCATTTTTATGAATGAAATGTGAAGTCTTGTGGTAGAGTTCCGAGGAATGGAAGAGAGAGCTAGACAAGCAGATATATTGCTGTTAACATTTAACATAATGTCTGTGTCATATTTTGCCTATTGACTGATGATAAGGACCATAACTTGGATCCGGACATTGTATGCTGAATGTCCAAAGTCTCTCCAAGCAGTGCTGAAAGTGCCTCTGATTTAAAATGCTAGAAATCTAGAAAAAAGACTCTAGAAAGAGTGCAGAGAAGAGCAACAAAGATAATTAGGGGACTGAAGGGTAAAACATATGAAGAACAGTGCAGGAATTGGGTATGTCTAGACTCTAGTTTAATGAAAAGAAGGACTAGAAGTGACACGACAGCAGTGTTCCAATATTTAAGGGGTTGCCACAAAGAAGGGGGGGGGGGTCAACCTATTCTCCAAAGCACCAGAAGGCAAGACAAGAAGCAACGGATGGAATCTAATCAAGGAGAGAAGCAACCTAGAACTAAGGAGAAATTTCCTGACAGTTAGAACAATTAATCAGTGGAACGACTTGCCTCCAGAAGCTGTGGTTGCTCCATCACTGGAGATTTTTAAGAAGAGATTGGACAGCCATTTGTCTGGAATAGTATAGGTTCTCCTGCTTGAGCACTGGGTTGGACTAGATGACCTCCAAGGTCCTTTCCAACTCTGTTATTCTGTTCTCAGTAAAATACTGAGTTAGAGGAATGCTTCCTGCCAGCTTCCTACAAGGAAACTCAGTGGAAGAGCAACAGGAAGTCACAGGTTTTCTAGGACATATGCTGGTTTTAGTTAGGAGTCGGTTGATATACTGCAGGGGTCTTCAACCTTGGCCCTTTTATGACTTGTGGACTTCAACTCCCAGAATTCCTCAGCCAGGCGCAGCTGGCTGAGGAATTCTGGGAGTTGAAGTCCACAAGTCATAAAAGGGCCAAGGTTGAAGACCTTTGATATACTGTAACCTAATGAAATCAAAGTGTGTGTGAAAGACAACCAGACACACAGAAGCAAGATGTTCCTGTTAGAATTTAAATATTTTATAGGTCATCTTTTGTCAATTCACTGATGGAAAGGCCTACAGCACAGCAAGAGTACCCAAGACTGCCTAGACACGGTATGATGACACATAGGTCTGATGTGTCTGACGCACTGTTGGCGCGTGAAACCCCCTAGGCCAGCATGGAAAACCAGCTATTCAGTTAACATCTACCCAGTTTAACTCCAAAAATGTCTGGAGAGAACAATGGTCCAAAGAACTTTCTTGTGGCCTGACCATTAGCGGTTCCTCTACCAAACCACCTGGTTTTGACCTGCCTCACTCTGTCTGGTCAACATTGAACAGAATTAGGTGTGATACTGGAAGAGGTGCCTCTGGCCTATATCAGTGGGGATGAAAAGTTTCTCCTGTTGCAATTGTGGGGCTGATATACAAACTATTAAACACATTGTGCAAGATTTCATGTGATGTGCCTTCTCTGGTTCCCTAGAACAGGGCTTTTCAATCAGTGGTACGGGTACCACCTGTGGTACATTGGCACCTGGCAGGTGGTACGCGACCATCCTAGAAAAGTAGCAGGGGAGGGGAATGAGCTGAACCAGTGGCAGAACTGCACAAGCCTGAGCGGAAGATGGCTGGAGCTGCAGGGCTGTCAGGGCTCAGTGGAAGCACCAGGATCAACGCCAGGCTCCAGCTGGAGCTTGGCGCTGATCCTGGTGCTTCTGCTGAGCCCTGAAGAAGCATCAATCAGCTGGAAAGCAGCACTGATCCTGGCACTTCTGCTGAGCCCAGAAGAATTGCCAATCAGCTGGAATGTTGCAGCATCTCCAGGGTCTTGTGATTTACATTCAGATACTTGGCAACTGATTCATATTTATGATGGTCACAGTGTCCCGGGGTCATGTGAAGTGACCAAACCCTGCTGCAACCACCCAGCAGATGGGGGGAATAAAAACCAAACATCCAACCCCCACCCCTGCTGCCAATTCTCAACAGAAATGCTCACAACAATGAAAACCTCGGACAGGAGGAAGAGCGCTGCTGGATGGACAGGCAGGTGTCTTGCTCGGCTGTGTCTTGGGGGGCACTTTTTTCAGTGCCATTGTAACTTCAAACAGTCATTAAGCGAACTGTTGTAAGCCAAGGACTACCTGTACTTTATCACTTTTTTCCTTTTTTGGGGGGGGGTCATCAAGTTTTTGACACCTTACTAGGCGACTGGTGGTACTCGGATATTGCCATATCCTAAAAGTGGTACAATGGGTGAAAAGGTTGAAAAGCCCTGCCCTAGAAGATCTGCATGAAGCAACGTCAGATAGCTGAACTGGATATCCAGTTATGAGGTCACTGCCATACCCTCCACAGACATACTGTATAAAAATATATGAGTTATTTGTATATGTTTACTTCTCTTCTGCAGTAGTTGTCAGTGTGAAAAATGGTCCTAAGTCACTTTTTTCAAGTCTATGTGTACATATCGGATCCAGGGAAGTTGTCCACAGTCAAATTAAATCATCATGAGCTGAATTCATGAGGAAGCATTTACTCAGCACACTTAACTCAATGATTTAATCCACTTTCTGAGTTGGCCTCAAAGAGCTGGGTCACCCTTAAAGAACCACAGTCTAGAAGCAATCCTATGGAATAACAATTTTTTAAAAGCCTACTTTATTCAGAAAGACAGTCAGGGACTCAATGAAATTTACATACCTGGCTTTGAAGGCAAAAATAAAGTGGCCTATTAAGTGGGGATTATTCCCTTGACTGCAGTTCCATAACTATAGTAGGATTTAATATTGAACAATCTTTCCTTTGAGGAATTTGAGATGGCCGCCATGGGAGTCTGCACTTGGCTGACACCAATGCCTCTCAGTACCACTAGGCAAAAAAAAAGGAAAAAAAAATCTGCTTTATTTCATGCTATCTTCTTTCCATTGTGAAGTACTCCTAAATAACTCAGTACTCCATTGACTGAGTTATTGCCTGAATCTGCTGCTTCATTCATGGTGGATGACCTCAGAGGCCAAGCAAGGTCAAAGATACTTCATTTGCAAGAATGGGGGACAATGAGATCTATGCTCCTGCCATGGCTGAGGATAGATACTTTGACTTCCAATAAGTCTTGAAATCATCATCATCATCTTCTTCTTCTTCTTCTTCTTCTTCTTCTTCTTCTTCTTCTTCTTCTTCTTCTTCTTCTTCTTCTTCTTCTTCTTCTTCTTCTTCTTCTTCTTCTTCTTCTTCTTCTTCTTCTTCTTCTCCTTCTCCTCCTCCTCCTCTTCCTCCTCCTCCTCCTCCTCCTCCTCCTCCTCCTCCTCTTCTTCTTCTTCTTCTCCTCCTCCTCTTCCTCCTCCAAAGATCCCAGCCATGATTTAAATCATGGATTGAATTAAACAATAGAAGGACATTCCTAATTTGCCATTAAGCCTTGTGTTGAATAATTGGATATTGTTTTGCAACTTACAGTTCACTAAGGAGAGTCTTTCTATCCAATTCTGCTGAGCTGTGCCCTCCCTCTTTCTTTCCTAGGCTTTAATGTCATCCTAGGCATTCAACTTGGGAGGCTTAGAATCTGTGATAAGATCTCCCTTGTCCTGCTTTATTGTGAGGCCTTGGACATCCTGGTATCTCATATGAACATTAGCCGGATTTGATCCAGTGTGTTGTAGTACTAATTGAAGGGTACAAAAATGCAATTTCCTCCCTTTGCGAATGCTCAGCACAGAAAAACAGTTGCTTTGTTTCTGCCAGTGGTCTTGGGATCTGATTGTACCCTAGAAGCAAAGGAATACGCGTATCATAAAAAAGGGCATATGATTCATTGTAAGAATTCTTTATAGGAAATGATAATTCTTTCCATTTGTTCCCCCCTTTGTCATTTAGAGCTAGACTGTAAAAGCTTTCTTGACCCGAGAACATTAGAAAAGAACTAAAAGGAAAAGGGTTTCTTTTTGTTTTACTGTAATTTTTTTTCCCCATTTATGTCCTTCCATGTTTTTTTTCTGTAATGCGCAAAAACCTCCCAAGAAAGATAAATTGATAAATGGCAACCAAAAGGCTCCATCTAACAGTTGGAAAGGCTCCCAACTATTTCAGCAATGGCTTAAGACTCTAAAAGGATAAGGCTTTATGGAATTTTACAATTAGCTGAGGCCGGGTTCTCTAAATGCCTTTAGGGAGCCATTGGCTGCTTTCATTCCTGGCTTTTTCAATAGCACCATGAAATTAAGGTAAGCTGGAAAGGAAGCTTTTTGGAGCTAAGTTTCTTTCCTCTCTCTCTCCTTTCCTTGACTGAAAAATGGGCATAAGTTGAAGACTATCTATAGAACATTAACTTCATAGGATTAAAACCATGTGCAACTATCTTGTAGAGATATCTAGGGGCTAAAATCCAGTATATTGGATACTACAAAAAGTTTTGGGGAGAATGTGTTTGTGTACCCTTTAAAATTATCCAGTACAGGTAATCCTCAACTTACAATTGTTCATCTAGTTCAGGGGTAGGCAACCTTGGCTCTTTTATGACTCGTGGACTTCAACTCCCAGAATTCCTGAGCCAGTATGGCTCAGCTTGAAAACTCTCTCTTTCCCCTCAGTGTGGCTGGACCAGGAATTCTGGGAGTTGAAGTCCACGAGTCATAAAAGAGCCAAGGTTGCCTACCCCTGATCTAGTGACTGATTAAAGTTACAACGGCACTGAAAAAAGAGAAATTTTAAAAACACAAAAATCTCAATCTCTTGAGGTACTTTCCAACATTGTAATTCTATAAATTATAGGTAGTCCCTGACTTTCAGCTGTTCATTTCGTGACCTTTCGAAGTGGCAAAGGCACTGAAAAAAATGACTTACAACCGTTTTTCACGGTTACGGCCGTTGCAGCATCCTCATGGACACGTGAGGTACATTTGGATGCTTGACCATTGGTTCATACTTATGACGGTTGCAGTGTCCCTGAATCATATGACCCCTTTTGAGACTTTCTGACAAGCAAAATATCTCAGGGGCTGCCATAAAGAAGAGGGAGTCAAGCTATTCTCCAAAGCACCTGAAGGCAGGACAAGAAGCAACGGATGGAAACTAGTGAAGGAGAGAAGCAACCTGGAACTGAGGAGAAACTTCCTGACAGTTAGAACAATTAACCAGTGGAACAACCTGCCTCCAGAACTGGTGAATGCTCCAACACTGGAAGTTTTTAAGAAGAGACTAGACAGCCATTTGTCAGAAATGGTGTAGGGTTTCCTCCCTGAGCAAGGGGTTGGACTAGATGACCTCCAAGGTCCCTTCCAACTTTATTATTATTATTATTATTATTATTATTATTGGGAGGCAGATTCACTTAACGGCCATGTTACTAACTTAATGACAGCAGTGCTTCACTTAACAAATGTGGCATGAAAAGTCGTAAAATGGGGCAAAACTCGCTTAACAAATTTCTCCCACAGTGACATAAGTTTTGGGCTCAGTTGTGGTATAAGGTGAGGATTGCCTGTATAAAGTTGATTACACAGCAGAAGCGATTTGAAGTGGTAATGGTGTGGTTAATTATTTCTCCCTGCACACACACACACACACACACACACACACACAGAGAGAGAGAGAGAGAGAGAGATTTGTGTGTGTGTGTGTGTGTGTGAGAGAGAGAGATTCATGTGTGTGTATGAGAGAGATTTGTGTGTATGTGTGTGTGTGTGTGTGTGTGTGAGAGAGAGAGAGAGAGAGAGAGAGAGATTCATGTGAGTGAGAGATTCATGTGACTGAAATATTGCTGGTAGCATAAACACTAAATGGGCATATATAGTATTCATCTCATGTCATAAATCTTTTTGACTCAAACATGTTAAAAGTGCCTGACCAGTGCTGATAACACTGCTATAGTTGCTTGAGATATAAATAAGTAAGCAAGCACAATGAAAGTTCTAAGTGTTCGCTTCTTAACAATTTCACCTTGAATTTGTCCAAGCATAGGAATTTGAACTTTAGTAGCTATACATTTTAAATGTCTTTTGATCTATCACCCCATCATGAAATTGTAAGCCTGGATGCAGCCAAGAATCAGCGGAGGCAAGAATTCAGGTAACATAGAATACCTGATTTATAACTTAGCCAATGTGAGTTCTATGAATGATTTAAAGCAGCCATCCTCAGCCTCCAGATATGTTGGGACTTCCATTCCCAGAATTCCTACCCAACACTGGATTTCTGGGAATTGTAGTGCTAATGCATCATGTGGGGAAGGCCAAGCGAAGGAAAAGTGGTTTTAAAATTAGCTTATAAAGCCTTTAGCAAGATACTAGGAGATCAAATTATAACAGATTAGAGGTTTTCACTGGAGATTTTAAACAATAAACCGGACAATCATTTGATGGGGATGGTATTGTTGAAAGAAAAATCTTCATCAGGGTCCAGTCCAAGCTGGGAATAATAAAAATGGAGACTACTTTAGAAAGAAAGTTGCATTTGTTGAAGAGGAGAGTCAGACAGAAAGATGGGTCTCTGAAAACTGATCACATGTAGCTGGGAGTGGTGGGTTTTTTATACATTCTGGGGCTCTTGAAGTTGTTTCCTGTTCCTGTTTGAGGTTTTCTATTTCCTGTGTCATGTACTTTGATCTGAGTCTGAATGTGTCCTATTTGGTATTGGTGGGTTAAGCCTAATGTTTCCTGTCCTTAGAATTTGGGTGAGGGTATGTAGATTTTAGGGGTATTTGTCTTCCTAATTTCTAGGTTCCTTATTGAATTTGCATTTCTAAAATCTGGCCTCTGCCTAGGGGCTGGGGCTGATTTCTGGGGGCTGGTTTCTATCTTTTTAAAGATCTTCTCCATTATTCCTTTGGAGAAATATATTCTGCCTTTTTAATATTTCCCAAAATATTTATTTCTTTGGATTCTTCCCACAGTATAAAATATCCTGCCTTGCGCAGGGGGTTGGACTAGAAGACCTCTGAGGTCCCTTCCAGCCCTACATGTCTATGTTCTGTGTTCCAAGATTAAATATTTTGTCATTTAAAAAGAACAGGATTTCTTTTGCAGAAAAATTCTCTTAGGTGCAGCACTGATTTCGTTTTTCTCCCATGGATTCTACATTTGTCTTACAGTACATATTTTCCAAAGTCAAGACATCCAAATATGATTAAGAAATTAAGAGTTATGGTCTTTTTTTTTCCTTAAGTGGATCTCACCCCAGCACAAACATGCTGTGGCAATATCCTTTTCCTGCTAGCACATTGTCTTCATATCATCCTTAGTGGGCTGGTGTTAATGTAATCTTTCTCCACTTATTCCAGCACCACCAAGGGCAGCTTCAAGGCTTACAAAATCTGTCACACTTTGTGCCCTCATTAACTCAGAGGGAAGTTAGGTAAGACGGGGAACAAAGGCAGTAAAAGCAGGATAGGGATCAGCAGTAGAAACAGCAAATCTCAGGCTGATATACCGTATATTCTGGCGTATAGAGCGACCCGGCGTATAAGATGACCCCCTAGTTCGACGTTGGGTCGCAAGATGATCGATGCCGAGTTGCAAGACGATCGACGCCAAGTCGCATGCCTAGAAAGTCGTCTTATACGCTGTAAACTACCGGTATTTCTGGCGTATAAGACGATTGACGCCGAGTCGCATGCTTAGAAAGTGGTCTTATATGCCGGAAACTACGTTATTTCCGGCGTATAAGACGATGGACGCCGAGTCGCATGCCTAGAAAGTCGTCTTATACGCCAGAAACTACCTTATTTCTGGCGTATAAGACGACTCGGCGTATAAGACGACCCCCAAGTTCGGAGGCTGTTTCGATGCTCTCAAAAGTCGTCTTGTACGCCGGAATATACGGTAGGTTTTTTTTGTCATCTCATAGATGGCCCAAGGTTGTCCAGCTGGTTTTGTGCCTAAGGCAGAACTAGAATTCACGGTCTCCCAGTTTCTAGCCTGGTACTTTAACCACTACAGCAGATTGTCTGTCACTTCAGTTGTTTTGCATACCCTAAGTAAAAAAATTCTAGAAAAGAGTTCCATATCCAGGTATTTGGCTAACAGTTAAGCTAAGCTATTAAATTGAACAGCTACTTCCCCAACCCCTTGTGCCATCACTCTGCTGAACACCAAAGTCTCTCAGTTGACCAAAGGTGGTGACTACTAAGTTCTGTCTAATGTGTATGTATATTAACCCATAGAATGTGGCTGTGGTATTATTTGTGACAGGAAACAATGGAGGAAACTAATCAAGGAGAGAGGCAACCTAGAAATAAGGAGGAATTCCCTGACAATTAGAACAGTTAAGCAGTGGAACGACTTGCCTCCAGAAGTTGTGGGTGCTCCAACATTGGAGGTTTTTAAGAAGAGATTGGACAACTATTTGTCTAAAATGGTATAGGGTTTCCTGCCTGAGGAGGGGGTTGGACTAGATGACCTCCAAGGTCCTTTCCAGATCTTTTATTCTATTATTTTGTTATTACCTCTTACTTCCCCCTTTTACTGGTTGCTCCCTTTTTGTATTATTATCATTTTCTCTCTTGTTTTGCAAGTACTTGTGTGTCTAGCCATAGTTGGCCAATTCAACTATTCTATTCTATTCTATTCTATTCTATTCTATTCTATTCTATTCTATTCTATTCTATTCTATTCTATTCTATTCCATTCCATTCCATTCCATTCCATTCTATTCTATTCTACTCACCTGCATCAAATATATAACTGTCTATAGATCAGGTAATCTATTTCAGGCAGCAGACCCAGTTTGTAAATGCCTCAGGCCAGTTTTGTGTTATTCGAAGGATAGTATCTATCAGAATGCCCACTTTCTCATTATCCAGTTAGGTTGGAAAAATATAAATAAATATCCTCTTCCTTCTTCTCCTTACAGATTGCATTTTGCAGAATTGTTAGAATATCATGGCATGCTAAGTTTCAGAGAAACCAATATAGATGCTTTTGAACTATTGCCTTCTTTTTTTGTTGCTGTTTTTCAACAGAATAAGATGTAATTTACAGGAGATCTGTTGCTATTTAGGAATGAAGCAGGCAAAACTCACAGGCATTGGTGCAGCGGCTTACAATATTCCCTTAGATTCTGGTTTTCTTTAAAAGATAGAATTTTCATACAGGCTGAATGTAATGAAGTAAAAATGGATCCCGTCAGGGGAGGTCTCTATGGCAAATTTCAGACAGATGTACTTGGGGGCGGGGGGAAATAGTGTAAAGAGAAGGAATTGTAGAAAAGAAATATGATGCCTTTTCCTGAATGTATTAGTGCTCATTATTGGTGGTTGAGGATGAGGCGAAAGACTAGACTAGACTAGACTAGAATAGAATAGAATAGAATCTGGAAGGGACCTTGGAGGTCTTCTAGTCCAGCCCCCCACTCAAGTAGGAGAACCTATATCATTTCAGATAAATGACTGTCTATACCACTTGATAGTGCTTTACAGACCTCTTTAATCAGTTTGCAGAGTCATGTTGCCCCCAACAATCTGAGTCCTCATTTTACCGACCTCGGAAGGATGGAAGGCAGAGTCAATCTTGAGTTGGCCAGGATCGAACTGCTGGCAGTTGGCAGAATTACCCTGCAATACTTCATTCTAAACACTGTGCCACCACGGCTTTGTTTCATCATTTGTATCCCACTGAGAATACCCATGGTCAGCTGGGGAATTCTGGGAATTGAAATCCCCACATCTTACATTTGCTGGGATTGAGAAGCACTGCTCTGGAAATTCAAACCTGCATCCAGGAGAATATAGAATATAGAATAACAGAGTTGGAAGGGACCTTTGAAGTCATCTAGTCCAACCCTCAGGCAGGAACCCTATACCATTTCAGACTGGTTGTCCAGTCTCTTCTTAAAAACTTCCAGTGTTGGAGCATACACAACTTCTGGAGGCAGGTTGTTCCACTGGTTAATTGTTCTCGCTGTCAGGAACTTGCAATAGAAGGATCAAGAGAAAAGACTTAGATGAGCAATTTGCTTTTTGTGAAAATATCAAAGGCGCAGTAATATTGAAGAAGATAAGCTATCGCAGGATTTAGGAATCAAATCTTATTTATATCAGATCTCACCTACAATCCTAAATCCCTTCTTTCTTACATGGTGACCAATTTCTTGTCATTTATGTTACAATTTCAGTGTTGAGAGCACCTCAACTGGGTTTGGATAATGGTCCTTTTTGATCTCAGCTCTTTTGCTTCTGAACTTTCTAGCTCCAACCTCCACAAGAAGAGAGGTACTTTATGATTTTACTTGAAGGGCATCTATGGAGATTGTCAGTCATCCAAAGGTGCCTTTTCAATGAGGCAACTGGATTTTCTTGTTTTTCTTTGAAGACGTTTTGCTTCTCATCCAAGAAGCTTCTTCAGAGCTGAAGAAATGAGAAGCGAAATGTCTTCAAAGAAAAACAAGAAAGTCCAGATGTCTCATGAAAAAGCACCTTTGAGATGACTTGAAGGGCGTGTTTTGTTCAAAGCTTCACTGATCCCCTTCCAAGCTTTGTACACCTATTTCAAACATCAATTCATACCAGACACCAGGTTTTATTAAATAACTAATTCTATTTGCCCGGCTGCCATCAAATACTGCCAAACAATATCCGGCATTCTTTATTATAAAAGTTTTTATTTTCAATTTTACAATACATTACAATCTTAAAAATACTTCAGATAAAAAATAAAACAAATTGATACACACCACTTTCGGTATTGCCCACCCATTTCCCCCCAAACCGCATCCACCCTCAACCAACTTGCCTCTTTCCCTCTTCTTCCTCTTCCTCACTATCCACCTCTCCTCAACCTTCCTACTTACTTCTCACCTTCTTCTACCTTCTCGCTCTGGATGCGGTCCAAGGGAAATGAATATCGGCATTCTTTATCAAATGCTGAAGATCACCAGTAATAATTACACATCAATTTTTGATGCTGAATTGAAATCAGTCTCAGTCAGATACTTGTCAAATATTCAAAGCCTAGTCAAGCTAAATTCAGTTGTGAGGAAGTTCACTCCTGTGTAGGAATATCTTGGCAAACAGCCTTGTGGAAGGAAGAACTCTTTGGAACTATTGTAGTGGAGAAAATAAATCTAACAAACAAAATGGAGGCTTCACCTCCATCCACCCCAAGAAAGAGAGAGAAAGAAAGAAAGAAAGAAAGAAAGAAAGAAAGAAAGAAATCAAAGGTCAGAAAAAGGGTCAAAGAACTCTAAGTATATGCTTTCTCATCACACACACAAGGAAGAGGAAGCAACCTATTCTCCAAAGCACCTGAAAGCAAGGCAAGAAGCAATGAATGGAAATTAATCAAGGAGAAATCTAACCTAGAAATAAGGAGAAATTTCCGGACAGTGAGAACAATAAACCAGTGGAACAACTTGCCTCCAGATGTTGTCCGTGTTCCAACACTGCAGGTTTTTAAGACGAGAAAGGACAGCCATTTGTATAAAATAGTATAACTTCTCCTGCTTGAGCAGGGAGTTGGACTAGAAAACTTCCAAGGTTCTATTCTATTCTATTCTATTCTATTCTATTCTATTCTATTCTATTCTATTCTATTCTATTCTATTCTATTCTATTCGTTATTCTGTTAAACCACCTTATCCAAACCCTTCCCTCTGCACTCATGATATTACCCAGTCTGGTAATGAAACATCCGTAGGAAGAAAATCAAGGTCTTGAATGTCAAGAACCCAATGGACCACACAGTGTCATTCTGGACAGTTGATATAATTCAAAATGGCACCTTCTCAGATTCAACCAAGCCCGGGTAATTATCTATGCTGGTTTGATCTGTGATCTGCCTTTCCCAGGACGGGTAATTCTGGAGTTTACATACCCCACTAAAAATTGAGTTAGGCCACAACTAGGGACCAATCAATCCCCAGATTGTTTCCAAACTTCTGCAAAAGGACAAAATTCAACTTTGCTTTAACCTTGTAAGGAACCTAGCATTTTGTTCTCACAGACCTGAATGTTCTTCTTTCCTCTCTTAAGGTCCGACCTTTATCACCACGGTAAATTGTATGCAAAAGAATTTGTGCAGTTTTGGGTAGGTGAGCTAGGTATTAGTCCTTGGGGTATCTGAGTGGCTGTAATTAAATAGAGGGAAGGGAAGAGTCTCAATTATAGCCAGCCTTTGGAAGAGGCAGGCTTTCTCTCCACATTGACGTGCCAACAATCCCGGTGAGAAATGCAAACTCCACATGTGAAAGAGATCTGGTCTCCAAGGAAGTGCCCAGGCAGAGAATCACCCCTCCCCATTCAGAGTGAAATAGTTTGCAAATGCCAACTTAATGAAAATAAATAGAAAAATAAACAGGAGGGAGCCTGGGAAGGGCTGAGAGAAGCTGTGTAATATCAGACAAACAAAAAGATTTGGCTTTGCAATTAGAGACTGACACGTTCCCCACCACCCAATTACTAAACTCCTTCCTGAGTGGGGGGGGGGTCAAGGGTAGCAGAACAATGAACTCACACAGCTCCTGTCCCTTTTCTTAGGTGTACCATGATACTGAACACAAACTCCAAAGGGCAAGCTTGCCATTCAACAATGCAATGACGTGGCATGGTAGTCCCTCACAGTACCTCACAGCAATCACCACCCACATAAGCAGAGATTAACGCCAGGATTAACGCCAGACCAACAACCAAGTAATAAACAATACCCCAATCAAGGAACTACCAACACAGACAAACAGTCAAACAGCAGCTGACAGCCCAATTCTGGGAAGGCATACAATGTAAATAGTCCTTGACTTACAACCATTTGTACAGTTCAAAGTTACAATAGCACCGAAAAAAGTGATTTATGACCGTGTTTCACACTATGACCTTTGCAGTATCCCCATGGTCATTTGATCGGATTTAGCTGCTTGGCTGAATGATGGTTGCAATGTCCTAGGGCAGGGGTAGGCAACCTTGGCTCTTTTATGACTCGTGGACTTCAACTCTCAGAATTCCTGAGCCAGCTATATTGAGGGGAAAGGGAGAGGTTTCCAAGCTGAGCCATGCTGGCTCAGGAATTCTGGGAGTTGAAGTCCACGAGTCATAAAAGAGCCAAGGTTGCCTACCCTTGTCCTATGGGGTTATGTGATCCTCTTTTGTGACTTTCTGTCAAGCAAAGTCAATGGGGAAGCCAGATTCACTTCACAACCATGTTACTAACTTAACAACTGTGGGGATTCAGTTAACAACTGTGGCAAGGAAGGTCATAAATTGGGGCAAAACTCACTCAGCAACTGTCTTGCTTAGCAACATAAATTTTGGGTTCTGTTGTGGCCATAGGCCACGGACTACTTATATTGGCAGTACAGTTGTTCTGATGTTTTTGATCAAAATAGAGCTGAAAGAGACCTTGGAGGTCTTCTAGTCTAGCCCCCTGCTCAAGCAGGAGTCCCGATACCATTTCAGACAAGTGGCCGTCCATCTCTTCTTAAAAACCTTGAATTTCACTCATTTGTGACTGATAACCATTTCACTTCCAAAAGCATCTCTCAATAAGCCAAAACAGGGTTTTGTCACTATCACTACCATGTTTTCTTCAACATTCAGAGCGGGGATCCCTAGAACATGGTTTAAAAAAAAGGTCAATATACAGCCCACGATGGCGTGAATGCAACACACATAAAAAGAACATTAAAAAGGTGGAGCTTTGATCAAGCCATCATGGCCACCATCTTGAGTCTCATACACTTGGGACACTCCTGATTCAGAGGTTGAGAATATTGTTATTATTTAAAGAGTGGACCCTGGTTAAAATGAAGGAGTTCTACATTTGTGATCTGGCAACATTTTGGGGCTCTGGAAACCCTTGTCATTCAATATATGTGTGATGCTGAACAAAATCTGCCTGCAGTTTTACATCTTTCAGTTCGCTTGGCAGCTCACCTTCCAAAATCTTCTTTATTTGGGGGAATATCTTTAACTCTGAATCCAGCTTCTGCAATAGATGACAATGCATTCTGCTTTGCTTCTTTATGCTTTAAAGAATAGATATGTTACCGGCAAGGTGTGAAAAGCTGGCATTGTATAGAATGTCCAGGAAATCCATAGAATGCGTGATGTTTTTAGGCAAAGTATGAAATGGCTGTGTCATTTTAATATGCTGTATACTTTCCCTAGACATTGTATTTAATAACTAGGCATTATGCAGAATGACTAGAACTATTTAGGCAAAGCATGAAAAGACAATCATGAAATCCTAATGTTCATGCCCTGTTCCTGCCACTGTTCTTCATATGTTTTAGCCCCTAGCCCCCTAATCATTCTTGTTGCTCTTCCAGTCACCACGATGTAAAAAAGATGTCGAGACTCTAGAAAGAGTACAGAGAAGAGCAACAAAGATGATTAGGGGACTGGAGGCTAAAGCATATAAGGAACGGTTGCTGGAATTGGGTATGTCTAGTTTAATGAAGAGAAGGACGAGGGGGGACATGGTAGCAGTGTTCCAATATCTCAGGGCCTGCCACAAAGAAGAGGGAGTCAAGCTATTTTCCAAAGCCCCTGGTAGCAGGACAAGAAGCAACGGATAGAAACTAACCAAGGAGAGAAGCAACCTAGAACTAAGGAGAAACTTCCTGACAGTTAGAACAATTAACCAGTGGAACAATCTGCCTCCAGAAGTGGTGAATGCTCCAATACTGGAAATTTTTAAGAAGAGACTGGACAGCTATTTGTCTGAAATGGTGTAGGGTTTACTGCCTGAGCAGGGGGTAGGACTCGATGACATCCAAGATCCCTTCCAACTTTATTATTATTATTATGGATCATCACATAGTCAGCCAGATGTTCAGACTGGATTTGGCATTTTGTCTACCTATTGAGTCCTTACCCAGGACCTGGGATAGGCAGATGTGGAAGTTTGATGGTATTATAGACATCGTCGCAGGATGGAAGCAGTTCCTAGTAAGGCCGCCTTTTGCAATTGACTAATAGCGAATTTGTCAATGCCAATGGTGTTCAAGTGGTGCTCCAGTTGTTTTGGGATTGCACCCAAGGAGCCTATGACTATTAGTACTACACTTGCTTGCTTTTGCCACAGTCTTTCTATTTCTATTTGTAGGTTTTTGTATTTTGTTATCTTCTCCAGTTCTTTCTCGTCTGTTCTGCTATCTCCAGGCACTGCCACGTCCACTATCCAGACTTTTTTGTCTTTCTTATCGACAATTGTTACGTCTGGGATATTATGTTGCAGGTGCTTGTCTGTTTGAATTCTGAAGTCCCAGAGCAGTTTAATTTTATCATTTTCTATGCCTTTCTCTATTTTATGATCCCACCAGTTTTTGCTTACAGGCAAATGATATTTTTTGCAGATCTTCCAATGTACCATTGTTGCTACTTTGTCATGCCGCTGCTTGTAGTCAGTCTGTGCAATCTTCTTGCAACAGCTTACCAGGTGGTCCACTGTTTCTTCAGCTTCTTTGCATAGGCGGCACTTATTATTATTATTGTTGTTGTTGTTGTTGTTATAATATTATTATTATAATATTGCGGTGATCAGAACTGAATACAGTATTCCAACTGTTTTTCCCCCCAAGTATTATAATATTCCAAGTGCAGTACGGGCAGTATTCCAGGTGAAGTTTTCCAAGATTTACTAGGCATTCTATAAAATGCCTAATTTCACACATTGATAGCAATGAATATATTGTGTCAGTAGTGAAGGAAAGCTGGCAAAATCATATACCATTTAGTTGCTAGAAACTAGCTTGCTGAAAATGTATCTTCTATAAAAAGGACATTCCTCTCAAGGGCCATTCATTTGGAGAAAAGCAGCTGAAAATATATCCATATATATATAGCCCTCTAAATTGCTATGGAAACAAATTGACTGGGACAGGAAAGGAAATAGAGTGAAAACACCGATCCGCTTGCTCTTGTGTAGAATAGAACAAGGTATGAGAACGGGAGAGATTTTTTTAATACCGTTTTCATGTCACCAAACTATGTTATCTAGCAGGTAATCTTAACACCATTGTTACTGTTCCTGCCTGTGTTGTGGGATTTGAGATAGCAGTATAATCAAAGGCTTTGGAAAACAGTAAAAGCCTTGTAAAACTGTTCACTCTGGAATGGCTTGCACTGATAAGGGGTTGTAATGAGTGGTTGGATTCAAATAGGTGAACAACCGGTTCTCTGTGTGGATGCCGTTTCTGGAAGTCCATTCTGGGCCTGGGCAACAAAAAATTAGCTACCGGTTGTGCCAAAGTGGTGCGAACCGGCTGAATCTCACCACTGGCTTAATGACATGTAAACACAAGCAGGGCTACCATCATTTCCATACTAAAATAGTTAGGAGAGATAGGGTTTCTTTTTAGTAACAACTTCAAATGAGATTAAAGTCATCAACTGAACCATTTGCTAGGCTAGGTGATATCTCAAGACTTTCCTTTCCATGTTGTCTAGAATCAAACCTCTGATATTTTATCTCATGAAACCTTGAGCAATATCTTGGAACAAGGCAGTGACAAAACAGGCTCTCCCTCCCTTCTTTTTATATCTTACACAGAAGTTAGCAAGAGCTTGCCAAATACAGACCTACCCATACGAAGTTGACATTAGCACTGGGGGAGATTAGAAAAGAGGAAAAAAAGCTGCTTTGGTAGAGATATGACCACTGGATGGCAACAAAAAGTTAGACTATTCTGACATCACACAGTCTTTGCTATTTTTGCTGGCTTTTAGTGGTTATCTGGAGTTTTCCAAGCCAAATTAGGTAGCCATATTCCTTCCTTCCTTCCTTCCTTCCTTCCTTCCTTCCTTCCTTCCTTCCTTCCTTCCTTCCTTCCTTCCTTCCTTCCTTCCTATCAATTGGATCTGAAATCTCATGTTGGATATTTTGAAAGGATGGAGAAGCCTGGCTCAGAGAAAAAAAAAATCCTAAAACTCTATTTCAGGGGTGTCAAACATGCAACGTCACGTGATGTGTCGTGACATATCAGTACTTTTTTTCCATTGCCGGCAATGGGGTGGGTGCGGTTTTGCTATGATGCATCCTGCCCATGGGCCAGCAGTTTGACAACCCTGCTCTGCTTGCTACATGGGTCTTTCTAGGCCTGGTTGGGAAGACCACGGACTTGAATTGCTGTGAGCAAGTGGTTGCTCTGTCTCTCAGCTACAGGCTTTTCTCTGGATTACTGGTATGAAGAACAAGACTCTTTACAGTCCCACATAATCATGAGGAAATAGGCCTCGTGGCTTAGGGGGTGATGAATTAACCACATAAGCCTATTTAAACAGGGTGGCAATGTGCCAAGAATTATGGTTTTGGCTTGTAGGAAATCTGAAGCACAAGCACAATAAATATTTCTCTCTTTCTCTCTCTCTTTCCCTCCCTCTCCCTCTCCCTCCCTCCCTTCCTCTGCATTTTTAAAAGAAGACTTTCCTCATTTAGGGCTGTGTGAGTAGCACTGAATACCAAGTGCCAACCAATGCTTACAGAGTCTAAAAGCAAATTAGAATCTCAGTGAAAAAAAAAAAAAAAAACTGGGAGAGGCAGGGAAGGTAGATATAATTTGAAAAGTGCCAACATGAATATATGTATGTTGCTTTTTTAAATTCCTATGTTCACTTTCTCCAAACAGGCTTCCTAAATGAATAAACAACTGTTTTATAAACCACCACATGGTCGTCTGGAAAACCGGTATCTCCCAGATTGCTCTTTTCTTGTTTCCTGCTCTAACTAGTTCTCAGTCATGCCAGACAGATCACAGTGAAGTTGCACCAGATCAGGGGGTCTTCAAACTTGGCCCTTTTATGACTTGTGGACTTCAACTCCCAGAATTCCTCAGCCAGGCATGCTGGCTGAGGAATTCTGGGAATTGAAGTCCATACAAGTCATAAAAGGGCCAAGTTTGAAGACCTCTGCCTTGTAGAGTTGTAGGGAAAACACAGGAGGTATATTACGTATGTTCCCTGCCTTGAGTTATTTATGGAATTAATAAAGGTGGGACTAATAAAATCTTTAAAGAAAAGTCCATTAAATAACTTTTTTTCCCCAGGTATTGGCAAAAAGTCTAAACAGAGCTCTAAAATAAACACGTTCATTAAAAACGATAGAATCATTGTTCCATACCTTAACTCTTCAGTATAAATAAGTCTGATACACATCTTTTCCAATCCAGATATCAGCAAGTCCAGAAAGAACCCCTCAGAATAAATTTTAACTCTGATTAAATAAGGCAACTTTATGTTACTTCCTGTTATATAAAACAACATTGCTTTTTAATCCATTCAAATGACTCTTATCCCTTGTCTTGTATTTCTTCAAAACAAGCCTCCTGTCAGTCTAAACAAAATAAAGAATAACAGAGTTGGAAGGGACCTTGCTGGTCTTCTAGTCCAAATCCCTGTGCAAGTGGGAAACTCTATACCATTTCAGATGGTTGTCCAATTTCTTCTTAAAAATCTCTAGTGTTGGAGCACCCATAACTGGAGGCAAGTCCAGTTCTAATTGTTCTAATTGTCAGGAAATTGCCCCTCAGTTCTGGACTGGATCTTTCCTTGATTAGTTTTCATCCATTGCTTCTTGTCCTGCCTTCTAGCATTTTGGAGAATAGCTTGACTCCCTCTTCTTTGTGGCAGCCCCTGAGATATTGGAACACTGCTATCATGTCCCCCCTCGTCCTCCTCTTCGTTAAAGTAGACATACCCAATTTCATCAACCATTCTTCATATGTCTTAGCCTCCAGACCTCTAATCATCATGGTTGCTCTTCTTTACACTCTTTCTAGTGTCTCAACATTTTTTTATAGTGTGGCAACCAAATCCAGGAAGATTCCCAGATTATGCACCACATCCATCTGGATGGATGGTAAAGGTGATAAACCCCAAATACACAAGAGCCCCCCACTGCATTCACAGCCATAAATATATTGTGATCCAAACAGAAGCTTCTGAAAACCTTACCAGAGGAAAAGACGGGCAACGGAATGATTAATATATGGTTAATAAATATGAAGGAGAAACCATATCTTTTTTCAGTTCTGTAATAGTGGCATTTCAGTAAAAGGTGAGGGAAAATGGTATCAGCCCAGCTATTATTTGAGTAAGAGCTCTGTTTTAATCCATCTGAAGCTGTTAAAAAAATGGTAGAGCTAACTTTGGGGGTAGGAAAGGAATCAACCAGACTTTAAGTGGGGAGGAAAAGTCACATCATTCGGAGAAACTCAAAATACCAGTCTTGATTCTGTTTAGTATAAAATGGGGCACAGAGATACACTTGGAATGGTTCTCAAGACTGATGTCAGCCCTTCAGGGTAGGCTAGTCAAGAAACAGACACTGCAAGGATTCCAGGATAGCTATTGCATATTTGTAAGAATCTTAAAAGCCTGTCCAAGCTTCTTCTCTTCCATCTTAAACAAAATCAAAGTGGGATTATTTTGAGTTCCATCCTCAGGTGTATCTCCACCTCAGGACTATGTATTTGTTTTTCTGCAGCCCCCCCCCCCCAACATCTGTCTCATACTTTCCTCATGGTCAGCTCTAAGTTCTTTCACAGAAGTCCATTCTCATAGCATAGATAGATAGATAGATAGATAGATAGATAGATAGATAGATAGATAGATAGATAGATAGATAGATAGACAGATAGATGACAAATGATAGATGATAATGATAGATGATAGATAGATAGATAGATGATAGATGATAAAATAGATGATAGATAGATGATAGATGATAGATAGATAGATAGATAGATAGATATAAAATAGATGATAGATAGATGATAAATAGATAGATAGATAGATAGATAGATAGATAGATAGATAGATAGATGATAGATGATAGATGATAATGATAGATAGATAGATGATAGATAGATAGATATAGATAGGATAAAATAGATGAGATAGATGATAGATAGATGATAGATAGATGATAAAATAGATGATAGATAGATGATAGATAGATGATAGATAGATGATAAAATAGATGATAGATAGATGATAGATAGATAGATAGATAGATAGATGATAGATGATAGATAGATGATAAAATAGATGATAGATAGATGATAGATAGATAATAGATGATAGATGATAGATGATAATGATAGATGATAGATAGATAGATGATAGATGATAGATAGATAGAGCGATAGATAGATGATAAAATAGATGATAGATAGATGATAGATAGATAGATAGATAGATAGATAGATGATAGATGATAGATAGATGATAGATGATAATGATAGATGATAGATAGATAGATGATAGATAGATGATAGATGATAGATAGATAGATAGATGATAGAATAGATGATTGATAGATGATAAATGATAGGTGATAGATAGATAGATAGATAGATAGATAGATAGATAGATAAATGGATAACCTTTATTGTCATTTTTTTAATGTGGGCATATTGGCACACATGAAAAATGAAATTTTGTTGCTTTCTCTCAAAAGTGTACACATACATAATACACATTTAAACATGCTATATGCAACATATGTATAAACTTATACCCTTACATATAAATAACATATACATATTAATCACTGTCCATCTTGAATACATAGTGGAAAGAGGAAACTTTAGAGTTCACAAGGTTAGGGTTAGGGATAGCCTGGCTGGCTGGCTGAGGAATTCTGGGAGTTGACGTCCACAAGTCTTAAAATTGTCAAGTTTGAAGACCCCTGGCATAAAGCATAGACATTGCATCAAGACATAGGTTAATCCTAACAAAGGCTGTCCACAACTAAGTAACCCATAACTAAATGGGGGTTGGACTAGATGACCTCCAAGGTCCCTTCCAACTTTACTATTATTATTATTTATGATCAAAAAAGTCAAGATGGCTTTTTTTTTCTAGTGAACATAAAAAACTTCCATCACATCATCATGCTTGCTATCTTGATTTTTTCTGACCACCTCCTGTGGATCCTTCTATTCTACAAGTAGCCCTTGACTTGCAGCCACAATTAAGCCCAAATTTCTGTTGCTAAGCAAGACAGTTATTAAATGAGTTTTTAACGACCTTCCTTGTTCAGTGAATCACTGTAGTTGTTAAGTTAGTAACACGGATGTCAAGCAAATGTGGCTTCCCCATTGACTTTGCTTGTCAGAAGGTCACAAAAGGTGATAGCATGACCCCAGGACACTGCGACCGTCATAAATGTGAGTCAATTGCCAAGCGTTTGAATTTTGATCACGTGATCATGGGGATGCCATAATGGTTTTAAGTGTGAAAACCGGTCGTAAGTCACTTTTTAAACTGCTGTAACTTGAATAGTTACTAAACGAAAAGTTACAACTTGAGGATCACCTGAATAGGTTTTCACTG
Source organism: Crotalus tigris (assembly GCF_016545835.1). Classification (NCBI taxonomy): domain Eukaryota; kingdom Metazoa; phylum Chordata; class Lepidosauria; order Squamata; family Viperidae; genus Crotalus; species Crotalus tigris. The sequence goes on along the minus strand of NW_024098558.1, from coordinate 277,892 downwards.
TCACCATATCCTGGCTATAGACAGGATGTGAGGTAGTTTTCCTGAAAGTAATTTCCTCTTCCTTTCTACAAAGAATTCTTTTAAAATTATTTTTCTAACTCCATCCCCCTCCGATAAGAAAAACTGAAACAGGCATCTTCCTGATTTGATTACGATAACAATGATGACAAGATAATTTGCTGAGCTCCAAAGCCAAAAATTGCATCTCATCTTGGCTTCAGACGGAGAAAATGTAAAATAAAAATTACATCCTGACACCCTTCTAATAAAGTTCTCCGCCGCTTCTCTTTCCAAGTCTTTGCCGAGAATGATTTAATCCCCTTTGCTCCCCCATTAGTGAAGCTGATGGCTGGGTTCCCATTTAAATTGATTGTTCTTCTGCTTTTATTAATGAGTGGCGCATTAATGGAGATGAACAGAAATAAAGAATTGTTGTTTCAGTTTCCCTTCTCATCTGTTCTTCTTGATGCCTAAATCTCTCACATTAAAGGGAAGGAGACCAAAGAAAAGGAAAAACTCTCAGACCAAGACAAAAAGAAACAACAACCTACCTGTCAATGGTACAGATAATCCTCGACTTACAACCATTCATTTAGTGATGGTTCAAAGTTACAACGGCACTGAAAAAAAGTGACTGAGGACCATTTTTCACACTTACAATCATTGCAGCATCCCCATGGTCATGTGATCAAAATTCAGATGCCACTGATTCATATTTATGACGGTTGCATTGTCCTGGGGTCACGTGATTACCTTTTGCAAACTTCTGACAAGCAAAGTCAATGGGGAAGCCAGATTCACTTAACAATCATGTTATTAACAACAGCAGTGATTCACTTAACAACTATGGCAAGAAAGGTCGTAAAATGGAACAAAATTCCCTTAATTGTCTCACTTAGCAACATGAGTCATAAGTTGAGGACTACCTGTATAAGCTTCTTGCAGTGGTATATAAGGACTTGACCTTGGGACACTGCAACCATCATAAATATGAGTCAGGTGCCAAGTGTCTGAATTTTGATCATGTGACCATGGGGATGTTCCAATGGTCGTAAGTGTGAAACATGGTCCTAAGTCACTTTTTTCAGTGCTGTTGCAACTTTGAAAGGTCACAAAATGAACAGCTGTAAATCAAGGCCTACCCGTAATTTATAGGATTATAGCGTTGGAAAGTACCTCAGATTGAGATTTTTGTATTTTAAATCTTTTATAAATTTTATTATTTTAAAAAGGGATCTCAACTATATGTGTTAAATATATACATATATATGTACATACACACACACACACACACAGGCACGCACATATCCGCATACACACCATTACATCTCCTTGGGGAAAAAGGAATGCAGATCAGGTGAGTGAATGGAAAATAAATAAATCCAGATATATTATTCCCTCAGTTACAAATTGAAAACTAAAAACTTTGTGTTAGGATGGAAAGGAATCTCACTAAAGTGAAATAATACAGTGCTGTATTTTTTTTTTAAAAAAGACAGTCTTGTCTGGGCATGTTATTCTGTGGTGTTCTTTTGTGCTGCTGTTGTTTTAAGCCCCAAATTCATGGTTGTGTACAGCATGTACTCACGGATAAGCCAAGAATTTTAAGTATCAAAACACCCACCCCCCAAAAAAATTGTATTTGGGTTATCCACGGATAGGGTTAACCATGGCTATATATGATAATATTTTTTAAAGTACCCCTATATCCTTTATAGATTTGCAGATTAGCTGATCCGTGGATAAGCTGACCCTTGAATGTTTTTCCCCAAATGCTATGAAAAATATGCCACCCGCAGATAAGCCAATTGTGGAAATGAAAACATACAAAAATGTCAAGGACTGGCTTATCTGCAGATGGCACATTTTTTTCATGACATTTTGGTTAAAAATTTGCGTGTTGGTTTATTTAAGGTTGGACTTATACACCAATGAGTATATACAGTAATTTGGGGAGTGATCGTTCCGTAATGTTTGCTGTATTCTGTGCTATTATTATTTATTTATTTTATTTTATTATTTTATTATTTATTATTTTATTTTATTTTATTTTATTTTACTTTATTTTATTTTATTATTTTATATTATATTATATTATATTATTTTATTATTATTTTATTATTATTTTATTTTATTTTATTATTTTATTTTACTTTATTATTTTATTTTATTTTATTTTATTATTTTATTTTATTATTTTATTTTATTATTTTATTTTATTATTTCATATTTTATATTTTATTTTATTATATTATTATATTATATTATTTTATTTTATTATTATTTTATTATTATTATATTTTATTATTTTATTTTATTATTTTATTTTATTTTATTGGTAGTCCTCCATTTATGACCTCAACTGAACCCAGCAGGCTGGATCTAATTAGTAAGTGGGGAGTGTTTACCAAAAAGTCTTAGGACTACAAAGAGTCCTTGATGTACAACCACAATAGAGCCCAAAATTTCTGTGGCTAAGCAAGACTGTTGTTAGGTGAGTTTTGTCCCATTTTATGACCTTCCTTGCCACAGTTGTTAAGTGAATCACTGCAGTTGTTAAATTAGTAATATGGTTGTTAAGTGAATCTGGCTTCCTCATTGACTTTGCTTGTCAGAAGGTCACAAAAGGGGATCACATGACCCCCTAGGACACTGCAGAAATATAGATAGTCCTCGACTTACAACAGTTCATTTAGTGACCATTTGAAATTACAATGGCACTGAAAAAAGTAACTTAGGACCATTTTTCACATTTACAACCGTTGCAGCATCCCCATGGTCATGTGATCAAAATTCAGACAATTGGCAATTGACTCATAGTTATGACGGTTACATCATCCCAGGGTCACTTTTGGGCCCAATTGTTGTCATAAATTGAGGGCTATCAGTACCAAGTTGATATGGGAGTAGGTGAATCCTTAGGTACCAAAGCTATTTGGAGCTTCAAAGGGACATGTGTCAATCTTTTAAATTTTACCCACAAGCAAACTGGTGACCGATCCAGATGTGGTAGGATCCTTGCTACTGCATTCTGAAAAAAAGCACTGCTTGTTTTATCCAGAATCATCTTTTGTTTCCATGCAGTTGCTTGTATATCACTGAGACCACTTAGAAGAATAAAGGAATATGAGTGATTGCCAGGCACCTGGCCGGGATAATTTAGCGTTAATGGAAAAAAGAAACTATAGAGAGGCTGCAAATGATTTGACAGGACAGGCCAAACATTCAGCATAATCATGATAAACTGGAAGAACTAGGCTGTTTGCAATAATACAACATGCAACAAGAACAAATAAAAAGAGAAATGACTGCTGGGGAAGAAAAAACAAAGGGATAAATACTGCTTGTCTAAGGATGTCTGCAAAGGTACACAATATATTGAATATATAGCATGACGCTGAATCTGCTATTTTTACTTTACTTAGATCCTCGTGGGAGCTGTCTCATTCCAGATCAGGGCATGATTCCTCTAAAAGGCCATTTTAAAAGAATCCATGCTATCAATGAATAAACAAAATTGTGTTCTTTTTTTAAAAACCCTGAGAATGTTCCTATAAATAATACCTACAAAAATATCACTTTATAGGGCACGAGACAACCTGTGACCTATTGGGTCATCGTTTTGAAGATATTTTCTTGCTTAAACATGAGGACAGAATGGCTGCAAGTAGGCAAAAAAAGAAAAGAAAGAAAGAAAAAAAAGAAGTAGTGGGATCAGGAACAACTTTTGACTTCCTGCTGGTTTTCCTATTGAGTGTCTTTGTGCAAAGCTTCCAGGAAGAATCAGAAATTCCCTTCCCTTCCCTTCCCTTCCCTTCCCTTCCCTTCCCAGCAGACAGGTAAGTGGCTGCTGCTGGATAGGTGTGAGAGAGGGATTGCTAGACTGGCTGGGAAACTGGAAAAACATTCCCAGAATATAAAATAATTCAATTTTATAACTCTTTGTTTAGTATAGAGGTTTGCTCTCTGATAAATAGAAATCCTTTGGTTTTTTTCTTGAAAAAGTTTAAATGCTCCCCAGATAAATTGTGCCATATGTCTAGTCCAGTGATGGCAAACCTTTTAGAGACCGAGTGTCCAAAAACTGGCCCCGCCCCTACTCTACCCCCACCCTGTCCCCCACCCTTCTGCCCACAGGGCCATTTACCACCTCCAGGGTCCGCCACAGATCGCCCAGGCAGCCCAGCAGTGCCATGGTGGCCACGCCCTCTGCCCGTGCCCCGCAGCATCAACTGTGCAAGATGGGGCGTGAGGGCAGAGTCTGGTCTATGCTGCCTGGCTGCCATGTCCTTGGCTGCGCTGCTTGTATGGGCCACACTCGAGAGCGACTCTCCTCCAGGGGGGCTGCTGGTGAGGAGGGGGTTGTGGGGGGAGGGGAGGCTGGGGTAACGGCACGTGTGCCCACAGAGAGGGTTCCGAGTGCCGCCTCTGGAACGCGTGCCATAGGTTTGTCACCACTGGTCTAGTCTAAGGAAGACAAGGATCAGGGATGACATGATAGCAGTCTTCCTTCTTCTCTCCCTCCCTTCCCCTCTCCCTCTCCCTTCCCCTTCTCTTTCTTAACCTACCTTCCTTCCTTCCTTCCTTCCTTCCTTCCTTCCTTCCTTCCTTCCTTCCTTCCTTCCTTCCTTCTTCTCCCCAGAGAAGTATTTATTTCAAGCTGCTTTGTAAAACAGTGAAGCAGTCCCTGCTTGATGTCACACAAAGAATAATTTGTTTCCATTCAGGATATCTTTAAAGGGAAAACCAGGACATTGCAGTGAAGTATAATTGATTTATTGACAGATATCGTACTGGAGGTCAATAAGCCGCAAAAAGCTTGCAGAAGTTACAAGCTCTCTTTGTAGACGTATGCAAATCATCACTTCCATTTCATTGGTTATATGATAATTACAGTTAATTAGGCAAGGTGCAATAGGACATTACGGTCAATGAGATTGCTAAGATTAACCTTACCGACTGAATTAATTCATGTGCACATTAAAATATATAAGGAAAGGGTAGATAAAATGAGATGGTTTTCCTACATGACTGAACCGTTAATTTAAACAAAAGGACTAAGATTCCACAGCAAAATTGTTAATTTGGCTACAGTGTTACTGGAAAAACCTCCTTTCCAGCATTTATTGATAATGGTTCTCAAGTATCTATTATTAACCTTCATGGCTGCATTGTGGTTAACACTTTCACTGTTTTATTAACACTTTATTGTTTCCAGCAACACCTAGGTGTCGGATTCATTTCCTTGACTGTCTTGCTAAATTCACAGCATGGTCTGTTCAATCATTTCACTGGATTGGAAGCTGGAAGACATGAGTTCTAAGTCTTCTACAGGCACAAAAGCTGGCTGGGTGATTTTCGGCCAGTCCCAGGTCTACCTCACAGGGTTGCTTTTGTCGAGAACATCAGAGGCGGAAGCATTACGTACCTTCTCTTGACTGGGCAAACAAAGATGGTATATAAATCAAATAAATAATTGCGTAAAATTTAGAAAACTTGCTGATCGATGTGTATAAAAAATGTGGTTCGAATGAAATCCTCAACATTCATCCAGCAAATCTCCAAAGCCTCACCGGGCACTTCTGTTAACTAAAGACTTGTTTGTTCGAGTCTTTAGTTAACATGGCAATTATTTAGAGAACTAAAAAGTTCTGGTGCAAGCCATTTTGTGAGAGCGCCCACCGAAGCTTCTCCAATTCCAAATAGGCATGCTCACCACTGCCATTCCCCATGCCAAGGCCAGACCTAAGCAGATGAAGCTTGCACAACTTGTGTTGGCGCAAGAGTTTAGGTGTTTGTTGTTTTGTAATAATTCCATTTCCCCTTGATCTTGATGGCAAAAAAAAAAAAAAAAATCAATAATCCTCAACTGTGGCAACTTTCAGATGTGTGGACTTCAACTCCCAGAATTCTCCAGGAAGCAAACTTTTTTTTTGTTCTACCTGTTAACTATTCTGTTATTAATACAATAGATAGATGACAGGTTATTTATATAATAGATATTCGACAGGTTAATATAGTAGGTAGTTGACAGGTTAATAATCTGCACATAGTTAGAAATTTTAAAATGTTGGGCCTGATTTGCAAGGTTTAGGAAACTAATGTTGCAATATATTTATCGATATTCAACTAAACAAATATATTTGTCAGTATTCAACTAGACAAAGACACAACTAAATATCTGTTTGTGTCTTTTTTAATGTCTTTTTTTGGGGAGTTTTATTCAAACTTCCTTTGAATTAAAAAAAAAAAGAAATGTGGATTCAGATATCTAGAAGCGTGTGGGAAAGACAATATTCACTGAATCCTGATTAAAAGAAAGCAGCAAAACAGGAAAATGGAGATAATCATAACTGGAAAGAACAAGGAACAGGAAGAGGGAAGTTTGAAGGTGACTGACATTCAGTACAATTTTCTCCTCTGGTTGACAAGCCATTTTGTATTTAGAGAGCGCTTCTTTGAAAAACTGGAGAAGTGACAGCAAAATAATAATAATAATAATAAAAAAACTCAAAGGTGAAGATTTGGTGAGGTAGTAAAAAATATCATTTAGGACAGAGGTCTCCAACCTTTTGGGCACCCGGGACCGGTTCTGTGGAGAGAGGTTTTTCTGTGGACTGGACGGGGTGTGGTTTTGTGTGCTGCTTGCATACCGTGGATGGGGCTTTGCTTGTTTGTGCGGCCCAGTTGCTGGCATGCCATGGCCCCTGATTTAGGATGTCTGGTAAAAATTCTGAAATTCAGAACTGGAGTTTGGCATTCCTGTTTTAATGCACAGTGCATTAAAAATTACCGTATATTCCGGCATATAAGACTACTTTTGAGAGCGTCGAAATAGCCTCTGAACTCGGGGGTTGTCTTATACACTGAGTCGTCTTATACGCCGGAAATAAGGTAGTTTCTGGCGTATAAGACGACTTTCTGGGCATGCGATTTGGCATCGATCATCTTATATGCTGGAAATACCGGTAGTTTCCAGCGTATAAGACGACTTTCTAGGCATGCGACTCGGCGTCGATCGTCTTGTGACCCAGCGTCGAACTTGGGGGTCGCCTTATATACTGGGTCGCCCTATATGCTGGTATATACGGTAGGTGAAATCACACCAAAACATCCTGTCTCTCTCTTTAGAGAGAACAGACAAGACAGTGGTATGTTGATTGTATTTTGATTTTGATGGATTTGGGGAAGACTTGCGTGTATTTTGTATTATTTATTTTTTGCAGTATCATCAGTTATGGGAGGGACAGCCTTCTAAATTGATTGAATGAATAAATGAATGAATGAATGAGGTTTATTTATTTATTTAGTGCATGGCATATCATACACGGACTAGAGATATATATTAACATTTCGCTTAGATGAATAAAACACAATAAAATATAAATGTTAACAGGATCTATGTTCAAATACCGATTTCTAGGCCATCTAACCATTGAAATGCAGCATTGTTTATGTGAAGAAAAAAATCAGATGCTGAACTGGTGTATGCCCACAGCTTACAGCTGCTCACCATGCAATCTACATGAATGAGGTATGATTGGATCTCGCATAGCCAAACGTGAAGGATTTTTTTTTTCTGGATGAAGCTGTAGTGTTCCTTTAGTGTTGCTTGGTTGAACTGCTGCTTTTCTTCTTACAAATTCTTTCCTCTTAATGATGCTTTAATGTCTCCTGCCAGGGTTACCTTCTAGGTAATGAAGATAAATAGATACATGGGCTGTAAATAGCCAAATCTTCAGACCTAGCTTCCCTACACAACCAGAGTGAACAATTAAAAGAGAAAACGGTTGGCTTGCTGCATTCAAAGAGAAATTTTGCATTATAACTATTGTGTTATCTCCTTAGGAGTTACAAAAATATCAGCATGTTTAAATCCTTTAAGTTCTTTGGCGTGTGTGTGTGTGTGTGTGTGTGTGTGTGTGTGTGTGTGTGTGTACTCACTCTTATGTTATACCTATATCTATGCATCTGCACACTGGGAAGCTCAGGGTGGACACATATAATCTGCAGTGGATCACTGGATCAGGAGGGAACAGGGAGTGGTGCTTAGCCTGGAGTAATCTGCAATGAAGTTCTGTAAAAACCTTGCACCTCAAATCTTACAGTTCAAATTTCACTTCAATATTACAGATAAAACTTCAACTGCTCCACAAGAGCAACTGAAATGTATTTTAGAACAATTGCCATATCTAATCATAGAGAAGATGTCGTTGTGCCTTAGAAGACATAGAAAGCATCAGCAGGAACGTAAGGAGCAAGATGGCAAGAAGTTTCATTCCCTCATGACTTTGCTAGTTGGTTTGTGTGTGATTTCTTGACAAAGAAATAATATTCTGTCACTTCCAATACAGGTTATCAATTGCAGCTGCATTCTTAATGACAAGCACTGTCATTAAGTGTTCAACCACATCCAGACCTCTGAGAATTCATCTCACATATCATAGAGAGATAGAAATGGCTATATTGCAACTTTAGGTATGGAAGAGGCGTTTTTGTTTTAAAAATGGGTTATATCTCCAGGCAGTTGATTAAACGATAATAAAGTCAGCATGTTGTTAGAAATCTGCGCGCTAGGATTTGGGGTTGCAAATGTGTCAATTACCATCCTAGATAATAGCACCGGTGCAAGAAATATGGAACGATGGGGTTTAATGGTCGCCAGGGGTTGCACTTATCTTTGTATGTGTATGTGTATGTTTGGTTGGGGGAGTTCTCTAGGTAGCAGCTAATTTGCACACAAATGAAGTCTTTGGCTATACTTTTTGAGAGAATTTAAATCTATAAGTCCAAATACTATGGTCTTACATTCTCTTGCATTTTTGATCAAGCATTATAGTCTTCACAAAGGATCTCTGGTATTACAACTGGGCAAAAAGGAAATGTTTGAATTAGAATAGAATAGAGCTGGAAGGGACCTTGGAGGTCTTCTAGTCCAGCCCCCTGTTCAAGCAGGAGAACCTATACCATCTCAGACAGGTGAATGTCCAGTCTCCTCTTAAAATCTCCAGTGATGGAGCGCCCATGATTTCTGGAGGCAAGCTGTTCCACTGGTTGATTGTCCTCACTGTCAGGAATTTTCTCCTTAATTCCAAGTTGCTTCTCTCTTTGATCAGTTTCCAACCTGTCAGAATCCAATTATACTTCATCTCCAGTTATCAATTATAGAAAACCCCATTTCTGCCCTCTCTGGATTCTGTCATAAAGAAAGAGAGGGGGGTGAACAAAGGGGCTTTATGGCCCTCACTTCCTTTGGTACAACTTCAAAGGGTTTGAATGTGGTTAGCACCAAAAGGCCTTATCATAACAAAGGAGGCTATTTACCTTTCATGTAGTTTATCTGAAGTCTCCATCCAGACGAAAGAAAGGAAAAAAGGGGTGGGATTGTGATGCCTGAAACTGTCACTGGAAGAGGGGGATGATTGGGTGGGACTACTGGGGAACCCCTTAAAACCTTGAATGGGAGAGCTTGAACACCAAGTCCTGTCTAGAACGCCTGCAACCATTTTCTCTTAATAAAGGATCCCTGTTGGAAGAATTATTCCAAGAGTTCTGTCTTCTTAAGATGCAAAGTGGGGTGGGTCCTTACACAACCATTGTTTCTCGTCCTTCCCTCTGGTGCTTTGGTGAACAACCTGACCCCCTCTTCTTTGTGGCAGCCCCTCATATACTGGAAAACTCCTATCATGTCTCCCCTATTTCTTCTTTTCTTTAGACTAGCCAAACCCAAGTCCCGCAGCCATTCTTTGTATGTTTTAGTCTACAGGCCTCTGATCATCTTAGTTGTTCTTCTCTGAATTTTTTCCAAACTCTCAACATCTTTTTTGTGAATAGAAATAGAAATTCCTCTAGAAATAGAGGAATATAATTGTATTAGACACTGCAAGGTTAATAGGCTTTATGTCGTGTCCTGGGGTTGGGGTTGGAGTTGGAATTCTCAGAGTATATATTTAATGGTGTAAATAAGTTAGTTTGACAAGATTTCTGCTATGAGCAAGGAACAATAACAGAAACTGCTTAGAAAAGCCTCAATGTATCTTTCCTAATTTTTGGATCCCGGCACACTAAATGAAACTCTTTTGCAGAGGGAACCTGGACTTGATGGGATTTATTTATTTATTTATGAGACTTATATACCGCTTTTACATTGCCCCCAACAATCTGGGTCCTCATTTTACCTACCCCGGAAGGATGGAAGGCTGAGTCAACCTTGAGCCGGTGAGATTTGAACCCACTCCCATGCCATGAAGGGCTTGCACACATTGTACATCATGTGCAGGCTTGTGCACCAATCTATACGATGACTCAGTCATATTACACATGTAATCCATATTGCCTCTGTCCAACAAACCAGGTTTTTTTTAAAAAAAGAAATATTCTTATAACAAGCGATGATAAAACTGGGTAATTCAAGACCACAAGCTTTCCTGAACATCTGCACCAACGTGCAGGATTCAGTGTCTCTGTACCGCTTCTGACATCTCATGCTGTCTCAGCAAGTAACATAAGCAAGGAGAACGATCCTCTTTAAACCCTGCCTTTCAGGCAGATATCAAAGCGGAAACACAAGTCCAGATAATGCCATTGTAAAATTTCTAGGAAAGACACACCTTGCTTTGGTTTTACTGATAACAGTTTTTGCCTCCAGCTCCCTTCTTCTACATGAGTGGCTTCATCAACTGTGTCTTTCTCCTAGCAGTGTCTGTAGGTAACCCATGAGATTTTGATGGCTAGATATGGAAAGCTGATGGGCATATTGTTTTTATCAGTTTAGCTCAGTGGTTCTCAACCTGTGGGTCGGGACCCCATTTGGGGTCGAATGACCATTTCACGGGGGTCGCCAAACAACGCAGTCCACCATTTTTTCCCCTTTTCCGTAGCTGTGCTACTCCCTTTTATTCTATTGGCTTTTGAAAGCCAATAGAATAGACTCTCTTGAATAGAGTCTAATTCTATTGGTTTTCAAAAGCCAATAGGAATTGTCCGGGTTGTCTCTGCCCTGCTGAGACCACCAAAAGTCCCATTCTGCAAACGGTGCTGCACCAGTTGAGTAGTCCTCAACTTACGACCGGTTGAGTAGTCCTCGACTTACGACCGGTTGGGGGTCGCGGCATTAAAATGGTTGAGAACCATTGGTTTAGTTTGATTTAAGTGGATGTCCAAGTTCATAAAAACTTAGTGATGACCCTTCGGGGACAGGAATGTCCTAGCATCAATTCGACATGATCTGATAATTCCTTAGTGAGTTTGTAATGCATGGCATGGGCTGTTACCTTTGAAGACACTTTTAAAAGCTACAGTTAATATAATAGGGAGAAGCAGGAACTGGGACTGGCTGATACAATCCTTGGATGCCTTTGCTTTTTCACCTACACCTGACCTCTCTTACACTATTTCATGCTATTAAATGCAGGGAGGGATATTAAGATAGTGGCCTGTTTATATTTTGATCACAGCCTTCCAATGTTGCTTATTATTTTATTACTTATTTATTTTTTTAATTAAATTTATTAGAGCCACCGATTCCAACAGCTGAAAAAAAATATAACCCTAAATTAAAAACACTGATAAAATTATTGTATTTTATAGGGTATTTTTTAAATAAATGATTTAAGATATTGTATAATTTTCCCTCCCCCATGACTTAAGTTATTGATCATGGAGACTCCTTTCTGCCTTCCCTATTAGGATCTTCAACCAAACTAAGCACAGCTATTACAGAAGGCACCAGAACACTGTGTAACAATGGTGTCGGTTTATTAAATCAAAATTAAATGCAGTTGTCTCTTTAGAACAGTGGTTCTCAACCTGTGGGTCGGGACCCCATTTGGGGTCTAACGACCATTTCACGGGGGTCGCCAAACAACGCAGTCCGCCATTTCCCCCCCCTTTTCCTTAGCTGTGCTACTCCCTTTTATTCTATTGGCTTTTGAAAGCCAATAGAATAGACTCTCTTGAATAGAGTCTAATTCTATTGGCTTTCAAAAGCCAATAGGAATTGTCCAGGCTGTCTCTGCCCTGCTGAGCCCGCCAAAAGTCCCATTCTGCAAACGGTGCAGCACCAGTTGAGTAGTCCTCGTCTTACCACCGGTTGGGGGTCGTGGCATTAAAAAGGTTGAGAACCACTGCTTTAGAACATTTCTCAGTTCCAGCACAACTAATTAGAGGTTCACTTTGCTGATCAACACAGTTTTCCTAACTAATGTAAGCAGAGATATTATCTGAATTTGTGATCAGATAGCGACTGAAAGTTATTTGATAGCTCCTTGGTTTCGGAAAGATTTTCCAGGGCAAAAAAAAAGATAGAGATATAATAATATGTGGGAAAGACTTTAGGAGATGAGGGAAATGAATACTGTAAGCCACTCAGAGTTACCCTGTGGTAAGATGAGTGGCCAATTAATCTGATAAACAAATAAATAAAATAAAGAGGTGCTGCCTAAGGAATGATCAGATAAGGGAAAGCAGAGCCGAAAGCTGGATACTGGACAGAAGAGACCCGTGGTGGGATTCAGCCGGTTTGTACCACTTTTTTGTTGCCCAGGCCCAAATGGACTTCCGGAAGCGGCATCCACACAGAGAACTGGTTGTTCATGTATTTGAATCCCATCACTGGAGGAGACCCTACCTAGTTTCTTGGGTTGTAAAGGACATATCAAGGTAATTGCACTCTTAGATTTGCAAGATTCAAACCGAACAGAATAGAGCTGGAGGGAACCTTGGAGGTCCTAGTCCAGGAGTAGGCAACCTTGGCTCTTTTATGATTCGTGGACTTCAACTCCCAGAATTCCTAAGCCAGCCATGCTGAGGGGAAAGAGAGAGGTTTCCAAGGTGAGCCATGCTGGCTCAGGAATTCTGGGAGTTGAAGTCCACGAGTCATAAAAGAGCCAAGGTTGCCTACTCCTGTCCTAATCCAATCCCTCCTCAAGCAAGAGATCCTAAGCAACTGTCTTGCTTAGAAACAGAAATTCTGTCCCAGTTGTGGTCACATGTTGAGAACTACCTAGCTGTATCTTTTTTTATTTATATGCTATTCTGGGTATGTATGGGTATATATATATATATTCTGAGGTTTTCGTGGGTGTTTGTATGTAGGTCTTTGGTTGTTCGGGTTTTCCCCCGCGTAAAATTGGAAGTGTCTTGGCGACGTTTCGACGAAGTCCCATTCGTCATCTTCAGGCTGGTATTTTCAGCTTCGTGCTTCAAGCAGCAATGTGTGGTCTTAGCTGTTTCTTCCTTTTAACTGCCAGTGGGGATATGAACTGATTGGGTGGGAGCTTGGCTGTGTTCTGATTGGGTGGAGGTGTGTTCTGATTGGTTAGGGGCTTGGCTGTGCTCTGATTGGCTGGGGGGTTGGCTGTGCTCTGATTGGCTGGGGGAGTGTTCTGTTTGGTTGTGCTCAGGTTAGTCTGAGTTGCAGGGGTTTAAGATTTTGGGCTGCCTTGCTATTTTTTGGCTTCGCGTTCGTGGTCGTGCCTCATCTTCATGGAGGGTGTCAGTTTGCTTCATGTATGTATTGGAGGGGTTTAAAGTGGCTAATGATGCAGCTCTGGTCTGGCTTCTGGTTTGTGGTCGTGCCTCATCATCGGTGTGGCTTTGGGTTTGCTTTTTGCGTGGATGTGTGGTGGTGACATCCTGTGTGGTTTTTGTGAGTGTGGGTCTGGTATCATTTTTTGTGTTAGGGAGTGTTTGTCAATAAGGGCGGGTTTCCAAATGGCTGGTAGGCGGGAGGTATCATCTCGCTTGTTCATGCTGTGTGGGCGTTTTTCTATCTCGATGGCTTCTCTGATTATTCTGTTATTAAAATGTTCACTTTTGGCAATGGTTCTGGTATTTTTAAAGTCAATTTCATGTCCTGTGGCTTTAAGGTGTTGGACCAGGGAAGATGTTGGTTCCTCTTTTTTGACTGAGTTCTTATGTTCTTCAATGCGTGCACTTATTCTTCTGTTGGTTTGTCCGATGTATGTGGTGGGACAAGTGGTGCATGGGATTTCGTATACTCCTTGATTTTCTAATTCAATTTTATCTTTGGGGTTTCTAAGGATGGTGGATATTTTTCTGTTTGTGCAGAATGCTGTTTTGATGTTGTGTTTATGGAGGATCTTACTGATTCTGTCTGTGGTGCCTTTTATGTATGGGAGGAGGGCTTTGCCGTTTTCTTGTTCTTTGTCTTGGATTTTAGTGGGGGTTTCTTTTTGGATTAGGTTTGTAATCTTATTTCTTTGGAATCCATTGGATGTTAGTACATTGGTGAGAGTGTGTAGTTCAGGTTTTTAGGTGTTGTTCGTCAGCTAAGCGTTTTGTTCTGGAGATGAGTGTCTTGGCTACAGAGTTGATCTGTGCTGGGTGGTGGTGTGAGAGAGCGTGCAGATAGCGGTTTGTGTGTGTTTTCTTCTGGTAGATGGTGGGTCCTAGGGAGCCATTGGATTTCTTGTAGACTAAGACATCCAGGAAGGGAAGTTGGTTGTTAGCTTCTGTTTCCATGGTAAACTGTATTTTGGGGTGTAAGTTTTGTTTCTTTATGATCTCTATAAACTGGAATGAGTTTTTTACATGTGAGGTGATGGATTCTGCATAGGGATGTAGTTGTTTGGCAAGAAATTTGGCTAGGTTTTGTAGAGGTGAGCCTATGGAGCTGACTATAGGTCTGAGTGGGGTTATTTCTTTGTGTATCTTGGGGAGACCATAGAGTTTGGGGCATCTGGATGATTTCTCTCTGGGAATGATTCTTTGCTGGATCTCTTTGCTAATGGGGGAGGCTTTTATTTTGGATCTGGTGGTTTTTATCTGCATGCTCTCTCACACCACCACCCAGCACAGATCAACTCTGTAGCCAAGACACTCATCTCCAGAACAAAACGCTTAGCTGACGAACAACACCTAAAAACTGAACTACACACTCTCACCAATGTACTAACATCCAATGGATTCCAAAGAAATAAGATTACAAACCTAATCCAAAAAGAAACCCCCACTAAAATCCAAGACAAAGAACAAGAAAACGGCAAAGCCCTCCTCCCATAAATAAAAGGCACCACAGACAGAATCAGTAAGATCCTCCATAAACACAACATCAAAACAGCATTCTGCACAAACAGAAAAATATCCACCATCCTTAGAAACCCCAAAGATAAAATTGAATTAGAAAATCAAGGAGTATACGAAATCCCATGCACCACTTGTCCCACCACATACATCGGACAAACCAACAGAAGAATAAGTGCACGCACTGAAGAACATAAGAACTCAGTCAAAAAAGAGGAACCAACATCTTCCCTGGTCCAACACCTTAAAGCCACAGGACATGAAATTGACTTTAAAAATACCAGAACCATTGCCAAAAGTGAACATTTTAATAACAGAATAATCAGAGAAGCCATCGAGATAGAAAAACGCCCACACAGCATGAACAAGCGAGATGATACCTCCCGCCTACCAGCCATTTGGAAACCCGCCCTTATTGACAAACGACTCCCTAACACAAAAAATGATACCAGACCCACACTCACAAAAACCACACAGGAGGTCACCACCACACATCCACGCAAAAAAACAAACCCAAAGCCACACCGATGACGAGGCACGACCACAAACCAGAAGCCAGACCACAGCTGCATCATTAGCCACTTTAAACCCCTCCAATCCATACATGAAGCAAACTGACACCCTCCATGAAGAGGAGGCACGACCACGAACGCGAAGCCAAAAATAGCAAGGCAGCCCAAAATCTTAAACCCCTCTGCAACTCAGACTAACCTGAGCACAACCAAACAGAACACTCCCCCAGCCAATCAGAGCACAGCCAAGCCCCTAACCATTCAGAACACACCTCCACCCAATCAGAACACAGCCAAGCTCCCACCCAATCAATTCATACCCCCACTCGCAGTTAAAAGGAAGAAACAGCTAAGACCACACATTGCTGCTCAAAGGACGAAGCTGAAAACACCAGCCTGAAGATGACGAATGGGACTTCGTCGAAACATCGCCAAGACACTTCCAATTTTACGCGGGAGAAAACCCGAACAATGAAAGACATATATATATATATATATATATATATATACATCATATGTATGTACATCTCTCAAGATTATCTTAAGCATATATATATTTGCCAATATGCATAACTCTGCTTAATCAAACGAGATATGGGCTATATTGTGGGCTATATTTGCTTGCCATGACTAGTGCTTAAAGAATCATTTCTGCTCTCTGAATGTCTGGCAGAGAGAGCTATACCGGAGTCTGGATGCTTGCAACTATACAGTCGAAACTGCTACAATTCTTCATACACCTCATAGTGCCACTGCAAACCATTGCTTTCTTGGAGTGATGGCTGAATGCTTGCAAAACATCACAGAATAAACATTGACTGTCTTACTATTCATAGCCCCAATTATTTATCCAATGCCACATACACGGTAGGCGCTCCGTATCTGAACTGCAAAAACTGGAAAATTATTAAACGGTGATTTATGTTTGATCCTCTGGATTTTACAGTGCAGTTATAGTATGCTCAACTCACAGGCTGGTGCCAATTGAGAAAAAGAGGGAAATGCAGGATGTAGGAATTACAGAACAAAGTTTGAGATCCAATGTATCCAGCTATAATGATATGTGGGAATGACCTTGGCAGACAGGAGGAAGGACCACAGCCTAGACAACCATCCTGCTGCCCACAGATGGAAAAGGAGTGTGGGAAGGGATCCTCCTTAGTTTACTGAAAAAGGACAAGTGCTTTCAGACTTGCAAGACTACATTACTGCAACCTTACAATGAAAGTACCATTAGAACTCATGGCTTGTGTTTTTTCTCTGGGATGCCTTGTAGAAATAACACAGGGATAATGGATTGAAAAACCAGCATTCTACTTCTTAGACTTCCCTCAAAGTAATCCAGACCAGAAAACCCAAATCAAGAATACCATACTACCTTTATTGTAAACAAACTATTCATTTGTATCCCACCTTTATTATTTTTTATAAATAATTCAAGGCAGCAAACATACCTAATACTCCTTCTTCTTCTGACTTTCCCCACAATAACAAACCTGACAGGTGAGCTGGGCTCAGAGAGAGGGACTGGCCCAAGGTAATCCAGTTGGCTTTCATGCTTAAGGCAGGATTAGAACTCACAGTCTCCTGGTGATTGGCCCAAAATCACCCAGCTGGCTTTCGTGCTTAAGGGGGACTAGAACTCACAGTCTCCTGGTGATTGGCCCAAAATCACCCAGCTGGCTTTCATGCTTAAGGCGGGACTAGAACTCACAGTCTCCTGCTGATTGGCTCAAAATCACCCAGCCGGCTTTCATGCTTAAGGCGGGACTAGAATTCACAGTTTCCTGCTGATTTATTTATTTATTTATTTTTAAAATTTATAAGCCGCCCCGCTCCCGAAGGACTCTGGGCGGCTAACAATAAAAAACACATAAAACATACAAACAAACAGTACAAAGACAGTCACCCAGGGGTCAGGTTTTATAAACCCCAGGCCTGCCAGAAAAGCCAGGTCTTAAGTAGCTTACGGAAGACCAACAGGGTGGGAGCGGTCCTAATCTCTGGGGGGAGCTGGTTCCAAAGCTGGGTGACTTTGGCCCAAAGTCACCCAGCCAGCTTTCATGCCTAAGGTGGGACTGGAACTGACAGTCTCCTGGTTTCTAGTCTGCATCTTAACGACTAGACCAAACTGGTTCTTAAAGATGCAGTAAAAAATCTTCCAAATTTGAAAGTGCTTCTCCCATTCCCCTGTCTTTACATTCCAAAGAACTAGGGAGGGTCAGTTCCGAGATACTTTTTCCACCACCATTCCTGCTCTGGGTTCAGAGTTCTCTTATCACTCTTTTGTTAAGGCTGTAGCTCTTCCTCCTGTCTTCCAAGGTTATTCTCGTTGTCCTTTACACTTCCCCTGTAACTTCATGTAAGAAAGTCTTGAGGTTTATCTTATGAGCTAAGCATTGCAGGAAGGGAGTGGTTAGCATTATAA
Source organism: Crotalus tigris (assembly GCF_016545835.1). Classification (NCBI taxonomy): domain Eukaryota; kingdom Metazoa; phylum Chordata; class Lepidosauria; order Squamata; family Viperidae; genus Crotalus; species Crotalus tigris. Next base: position 259,907 of record NW_024098558.1, on the reverse strand, counting down.
CCAGTGGTGGGATTCAGCCAGTTCACACCACTTTGGCAGAACCGGTAGCTAATTTTTTGTTGCCCAGGCCCAGAACAGACTTCTGGAAGTGGCATCCACACAGAGAACTGGTTGTTCACATATTTAAATCCCACCACTGATTATAACTACTTTCTACCAGCGTTAATCCTGAAAATGGTTGAAAATACTCAGGAACACAGGAAAAAGTTAAAATGAGTAATACTAATGCTAGGCTGATACTTTAATGAAAAAAGGGCAAGAGAAGGAACAGGCATTGGAAGCTTTATTGGCCTAAAAGCTAGAATAATTTGGGGAAATTGCAGTCCTTTGCTTCCTATGTAGTATGATCACCAGCAATTTCTCGGAAAGATTGGATCACTTGCATAGAGGCACAAAAAGATCTAATTTTGATAGGCAGGCTTTGAGGATGGATGAGAAAATTTGAGGACAAAAGTTCCTTGTTGTCGGTTTGAATATTCCCTTATTTTTCTGATTCTTCTCTAATGCAAACACTGCTACCAATCTCTAACACCTTACGGTGTTCAAGAAGCTCACAGTATGAATTTGATATCCCAGTATAAATGTCTATGAAGATTCTCAGCTATTCAGGTCAGAGTTCTATCAACTGTCAATAACTGTCCTTCTATCCCCCACAGCATCCGATACAACTGATGAAGCTTCCAGGATAGGAAGCGAAATGTCTTGTTTTTCCTCAAAAAAAGCAGCCCAATTGCTTTTTCAAAATAAAAAAAAACCACTTTCGATATCACAGTATGAGTTATGATAAAGAGGATTTCTGTAGGACAGTGATGGTGAACCTTTTAGAGACCGAGTGCCCAAACTGCAACCCAAAATCCACTTATTTATCACTGGGTGGGCATGGCTGTGGTGGTCTTGGCAGATTGGGTGGGTGTGGCCAAGGTGGGCATGGTCACCTCGATGTTGCTCATGGGGAGGGATGCCTGTGGGGGCTGGGCAGGGTTGGGGGAGATCCAGGGGGTCTCTGGCAGGTGGGATGGTGGGCAGGAGGCAAGGTGAGGCAGGGGCTGGGGCGGCCACTGCCTGACAACATCAGCCCCCGCCACACAGGCCAGCAAGCGCACAGGGGCTGATAGTGTCCGTCAGCAGCCACAGCCTGCTGGCCCCTCGACTGGCGCACTCTGGGGCTCTGCAGCCCACCGCCAGAAGTTCAGAGAAGCTGCGTCTGAGCTGGACAGACAGCCGACAGCTGAAGAGGTGATGCAGTGGGTCATGCCCAGGAAAACGAAAGCATGTGAGGCCAGGAGGGATGGGACAGAGGGGAGGGAAACCAGCTGTGCTGGGATGCATCTGGCCATGTAGGACCTCAGTGAGTTAGCAGGCGGCTGGTTGAAGAGGGACAGTTGCCATCTCCGGGGCATGGTGTGTGTACCCATAGAGAGGGCTCTGAGTGCCGCCTCTGGCATGTGTGCCATAGGTTCACTATCACTGCTGTAGGAGAAAAGCAAGTAGAGCTGGGGGGGAGAGTTAAGCATGTCATCAGCTTAGAGTCATTATGTTGCCACAAATGGTCCAAGTCCAAGCCCTTTTGAATTCCATTGACCCTTATCTGGCACCAACTTAGTGTTGAACATTAGTTGCCTTGATTCTTGTGCATAGGCTGAGCAGTAAATCTTTGAACTGCAACTTAATGTATGGTTCTGATCAGTAGTGGAATTTAGCCAGTTCGTACCACTTTGGCAGAACCGGTAGCTAATTTTTTGTTGCCCAGGCCCAGAATGGACTTATACAAGTGGCATCCACACAGAGAACCAGCCCTGATTTTTTGTGCCTGGAAAATTTGTTGTTATTTGGTGAATTTTCTTCTGTATAGTATGCAACTAAAGTGAGGGCAAATTCATCTGAAAATGGTTGAAAGTATTTTGACACTTGATGGTGACAGTCTTTGTTTTGGTAAAGCTACATTCCACATGGGGAATATTTTTTTTGGGGGGGGGCACATTTTTTTTCTTGCAATGATTTATGTAGCCATAAAAGTTGGGCCATTTAATGGGACCTTTCCTACTCTTCTCTGAAAGTGATAGATCAGGGATTCAGTACCATCCTGTTTTGATCTTAAACATCTGCCCTTTTATTGGTGGAGACAAAAATCATATTGGTCCAAAATAAAAGGTGTGTCTGAGCAAGAAAACAATTAATTCAACTTCTATAGACCAATATAGTTGCACCATAACTCACAAGCTTGTTTGGTCTTCAATTTAATGCTAAACATTTATTCAGCATTTATTGCCACCTCAAGTCATTTTACATTTGATTTGATCGAAACTAACTTATATTCATTCTCTTTTTTTCCCCTCAAAGGAACAGAATGTTTCAGTGAAAGTCCCATGGCTGGAATGCATATTTCTTGGTTTTATCTTGGTAATGAGGTTGCAAGGGATACATGTGAATGATCTACCTTTCATTGTACATCTATAGCGGTCTGAATACTTTGGGGCTTTACTAAATTCCCAAAGACATAAATAAGGGAATGTCTCTGTTTTGTTCCTCATGTTGGTAGGCATTGAATAGTCAGAGCTCATGAACAGATATTTCTTTATTCAAGTAAAACAGAACAACAACAAAATGACTCCACCCCTTTTTATACATTCTCCCTGGGGTGTCACCAGCCAATCATTGCAATGGCTTTTCCCGCTCAAATTGCATGCTAGTCATTGCTTGCAGATAGCAAATCTGACCGGCCAGACCACGTGGTCTGCTGGCTGTTCTGGTGCAGTTCCCTGCACCTGCTCTTAATTAAGTCCAGTACATAACAATCTCCCACTGGCCTTTTTTCAGATCAAAATGAATAGAGAGCTAGAGAAGCATATGGAGGGAACTAGGAAGTGATAGAAAGAGATATTGATAAAGAAGAATATTTTAGCTCCAGACTGAAATGAGGGGTCCTTGGTACTCTCTGAGCTTAGTTGTTTTTTTGCAGACATTTCTTTACCCAAACTAGGTAACATTATTACTGCTAATAGGGAGTAAGGTTTGGTGATGTTACCTAGTTTGGGTGATGAAACATCTGCAAGAAAACAACCAAGCTCAGAGAGCACCAAGGATCTTTCCCAAAAAGATATTGCAGAAGACAACAATGCAGAAGATCACAAAAGCATTTGTGATCACCTTGTCACCATAAAATAAGCTATAAACAAAGAAATCAAATCAAATCCAAAGAAACTGTGAAGGAATTCATAAGCACTCTGAGATCAGATTTAAACACTGGTGATTCATATTACTTCCAAGGGTTTTATGTTTGTATATAACAACAAATAATGAATCTGTGAATAAAGATCCTTGAGTCTCTGGGAATTTGAGGGTTAAATTCCAGAAATTATGATTGTCCTTTGCCTCCCCCAAGCAGTTTTACCCTCTTTGTCTTTCATAGGTCATCTACACAATTTATCTATATTTGTTCCTCCTTGCTGATTTGCAGCAGATTGTGCTGGATCGGTCTAGTTGTGAGGATCCACATTGTTTCCTTCCAGAAGCTGTTTTTCATGTTTAGAACAGCACAGTCAGCTGGTGAAAGAAGGAATTACTTTGCTCATATAATATTGTTCATGCCCACTTGCTGATCCATGTGGTTCTTTTATGATCTAGAACAGTGGTTCTCAACCTGTGGGTCGGGACCCCATTTGGGGTCGAACGATCATTTCACGGGGGTCGCCAAACAACGCAGTCTGCCATTTTTTCCCCCTTTTCCTTAGCTGTGCTACTCCCTTTTATTCTATTGACTTTCGAAAGCCAATAGAATAGACTTTCTTGAATAGAGTCTAATTCTATTGGCTTCCAAAAGCCAATAGGAATTATCCAGGCTGTCTCTGCCCTGCTGAGCCCGCCAAAAGTCCCATTCTGCAAACGGTGCTGCACCAGTTGAGTAGTCCTCGACTTGCGACTGGTTGAGTAGTCCTTGACTTACGACAGGTTGGGGGTCCCGGCATTAAAAAGGTTGAGAACCACTGATCTAGAACCTCTTAATCATGCTATTTGATGCTCATTCTGCACGTCTGTCTTGATCTTCTATAATGACCATGTGGTTGCTTGGGGTATTCCTATGAAGCTTCCCAATCACAGCATTGATTATTATTCTCCTCTTCCTGCTTGGAGAAGCAGCACCATCCACCTCTGTGCTCCAATGTGAAATAACAAAAACAAGGACAAAACCATGAATATGCAAAAACTTCCACATGTATCCAGAAGGACGTGATGGCTCAGCAATTAAAGGCTCTGAGCTTGTCAGCTGGAAAACTGGCAGCCCGAGTTCAAGACCTAAGTGCAGCGCAATGGGGTGAGCTCCCATTACTTGCTCCAGCTCCTGAGAACCTAGCAGTTCAAAAACATGCAAATGTGAATAGATAAATAGGTACCATTTCAGTGGGAAGGTAACGGTGTTCTGTGTGCCTCGGCATATAGCCATGCTTGTCCCATGACCACGGAAGGTTCTTTGGAGAATACTGGCTTCCTGGCTTAGGAAACGGAGATCAGCATCACCCCCTAGACTTGGATATGACTGGACAGGGGAAACCTTTATCTATTTTTATCTTATACCTTTATCTTTTTATATGTATGTGTATATACATATATAAAAGAAAACCGAACACCAGGATAAAATAACCCAGACCGTTTAATGCAAACAAGCCTATAGATAAAATGTCACTAAGCTTTTGTCAGCCAAACTGCCAACGTCGTCAGAGTTGGAATGAAAGGAGATCTAGGAGCCAATTTATGTAACTGCCTGCCTCTGTGCCCGGCTTCTCAAACACATCATCAGCCCATTAACTGTGCTTAACTCGATGCATTATGGACAAGCTTAACTTGACGTATTACGGACGACATTGACAGTTTAGCCAACGAAAGCATAGTGACTTTTTATCTACAGGCTTGTTTGCATTAAACGGTCTGGATTATTTTACCCTGGTGTTCGCTTTTCTACTTATCACAGAACTGTAGACCATGAATAACAAGGGGCACCAATTATTCTGAATCATATTGTGATCTTCTAATAAGCATCTTCTCTGGTTCCATTTTAAACACCTTTACAATTAAAGTCTATATAGATAACTGGTGTTCTAAAGATCCTGCACTCTTTAAACATTGCTGGAGGAACTTTCTAATATCTCTCTGGGTTTGTCAGATGAAAGCATATGTTTCTGTTCCCTAAATCATTCTCACAGTATGATGTCTACTTACAACGTCTGAGCGATGGAAATTGGCTGAATATCAACCATTGTTCTCTTGCTTTCCTATCGCTTCCCCCCCTTTTTTTTTCCAGCCTAAATGATTTTACATAGCGGGTTCCCTGAAAGGGCAGAACATATAAAACAACAATTTTTGTGTGTATGGAACAGTAGATTTAATATATATATATATATATATATATATATTAGCCTCCAAATCTTACTATATGAATTGTGCTTTTCCTTTTTCTTTTGCAAACCATGATTGACAGTTATCTGATTGGAGTTCATCAGTTTAATATCAAAAGCCAATCGCTCATAAAATCAGAATGAAATTAAACACCCTTAGGTTTGGGTAAACACACTGGGAAATTATTGCTATATATCAGAGGCTGATTATTATTCAAAGCCTAAAATGCGCTGTGTACACCTTCTTCAGATACACTCTCTTGGGCATTTTTTATTCTTCTTTTGAATCTTGTATTTTTTAGAGTTGGACAAAACAATTTAAAAGTTAAAGCGAGAGGAGCTTACGCAGAGTAAGATATCAAGGGAATTTATATTACAATGGATTCTGAAGCACTCTGCATAAATGAACAATGGTATCTTTGTAGTACAGGAAAGGATTATGGGGGTTATCTGGAACAGATCAGTTAACAATATTCCTGCGAGAGCACACACTTGGTGGAAACCAGGCTGCTAAAATTATTGAGGCTGCAAATACTTGTGTTTAAGCAAGAAGGAACATACACAGGCACAGACACACATACACACACTCACACATAAACACAGAAGGGAGGGGTGCGGGAACACACCCGTTTAGTGTTTCACTTCTTTCAGGACCTCTAAGATCCACAGAGTGATTGGTTGGTGACATGATGTCATTTTGGAATAGCTGAGATTTTCAGACCCATTTGAAGAGTAGGTGTGAAATAAAAGCTTTTAAGAGGTAGAACTTTTTTTCCATCCAAATGGTGCTGTGTGCTACAGAAACCTGTGATTTGATATCAAATTCTAGCAATGTAATCTGGAGGTGCTCTTGTTGTTCAGTTGCTATGTTGTGACAGATTTTTCACAACCCTACGGATCATAGCACGCCAGATCCCCCTGTCCTCCACTGTCCTTTACTATCTCCTGGAGTTTGCCCAAATTCGTGTTCATTGTGTCGATGACACTACCTAACCATAGGGGGTCCCCTTCTCCTTTGGCCTTCCATCTTTCCCAACATCAGGACTCTTCTCCAAGGAGTCCTTTCTTCTCACTTGGTGGCCAAAGTATTTGAGCTTTTAGCCTCAATATCTGTCCTTCCAAAGAGCAGTCAGGGTTGACTTCCTTTAGGATTGACTGGTTGGATCTCCTTGCAGTCCAAGGAACTCTTCAAGGGCCTTCTCCAGCACCACAATTCAAAAGCATCAATTATTTGGCGCTTAGTCTTCCTTATGGTCCAACTTTCACAGCCATACATTACTACTGGGAAAACCATAGCTATGATTATATGAACCTTTGTCAGCAAAGTGATGTCTCTGCTTTTTTAGTAAGCTACTTTGTCATAGCTTTCCTCCAAAAAAACAAATATCTTTTAATTTCATGGCTGCTGTCACCATCTGCAGTGACGTCTTAGAGCTCAAGAAAATAAAATCTATCTTCTTCCCCTTCTTATTCTATTTCCATTAGAGGTGCTCTTGAGATACATCCCCCCATGGATTTGGGATCTGGGAATATGATCTAAAGCAGAGTTCTCCAACCTTTCCAGGTTGGTGGCTTGGAGCGTGTGTGTGTGTGTGTGTGTGTGTGTGTGTGTGTGTGTGTGAGAGAGAGAGGGGGGGGGATGGTTTGTGAGAGGGGCAGGTGCATGTGCACATGTATGCGCCCATGCATGAGTGCCTGCAAAGTTCGTGGCGACACTCATACAAGTGGGGCTCTGAGTACCCACAACGAGGCTTGCACGAGAGGGGCCGTGCATGCGAGTGGGGATATGCACGCACACCATCCAGCCATTCATATGGCCCAGTGGCAAATAGGCCATAACCCAGTAGTGGGCCACAACCCCCAGGTTGGGGACCCCTGATCTAAAAAATGCACATTGCCAACTTGTTTGAAAGGAGGGAGGGCTACCATCTTTGGTTTTTTTTTTAAAAAAAAACCCCAACCTTCTTTTAAAACCTACAAAATAAATCAAATATCTAGAAATGTATGAGAATGGGAATGAGAACCCATGCTATACCATATTATCTAGTTTATAATGCCCTGTAATATCAAGTTTTGATTAAACCGAATTTTCCATGTAAAACCAATTTTGGCTGTTTCCAGCTGGTGGAGTTAAGTTACTGGAGCAGAGTGAACCTGATCATGCCCCCAGGCCTGTACCTAATTAGTGCTAAGCATCTAAACCCTCTGAGAAACGTCACTTTTTCCATTTAATCAGGTGTGATCCAAAACAAGCCCTATGGCTCTCTGGAGAAAGTTTTATTTATCTCCTAGTTCAATGAACTGCTTCACAGCGCATAGAAACAATGAACATTCTGCACAGTTCAGGCGTAGTTTGATCTGGGTCTGAAGTTTGATACTGATTTTTTTCCCCACCCTGAATGTGTAGTGTTTGCATACCTGGACAATCCAAGAACAAGAGGAAGGGAGGATAAAGAATAACAGAATAGCATATTTTATTCATTTATTTGTTTGTTTGTTTATTTACTTACTTTCTTACGAACTGTATGGCATCTGGGTTTTTGTTTTTAGACTTTCAAAATCATGTTGAGTGTTTGTGTGCTTATAAGCTTCTTTGATTATAATTCAGCAAAGGCAGACCCAGTAAATAATCTAATACATATAATATCTGAGCAATGTTTAATTTTTTTTTAAAAAAGAAGGATATTTAGAGTCAGATGGTTTTTCTCTAAAGGTTAATAATATTTGTAGAATTTTTCTTACATTGAGTGCTAAAAACCTCTATGATTATTTAAGGAATTTCTCTTGCAAAGCCCCATGCATATCTAAAATGTTCCTTGATAGCAAAAATGCTTCAACTGAGAAAACATATTTTGAGATGTTTGGCCTCCATTCTCTGTCTTTAAAATGTCTTTCTTTTCCTTTCCATTTATGATTGCACTCATTATTCACATTTTAGTTAGCATCTTTTAATCACCTTCTGTAGCTTCTATGCTCGTGCCAAAGTGGTATTTCTGGGTTCTTCTAAACTGCAAATTAACCTGAGAATGCATTTCAAACAGAAATGATGGCATAGAAATTAAGTAAATAAAAATAAGGTCTCTTTCTGATCAGAAATGATTAATTAACAGACCAAATCAAAGCAGCTTCTATGTCTGCTTTCTGTAAGGAGAAGTGGGTGGATGGAAAACTATATTTTATTCAAGTGCGAAGAAATCTTTGCTCACAGCGTCACTGAAAAGAGACAATAAAAGTCCAGATTTATTTTTTATTTTATTTTTTTCCAGTGCAGCAGATGATCATTTGGAAACTTCATTCTTTACTTTTAGTCAAGCAGAGGTCTTAGCCAGCTTCTTCAAATGATGACGTAACTAGAAAAGTCGATCCATTTATTTTCCTAAAAATGATTTAGAACAGAATAGAATGATAGAACTGGAAAGAATCTTGGTGATCTTCTAGTCCAACCCCCTGCTCAAGCAGGAGACCTTATAACAGTGGTGGTGAACCTATGGCATGGGTGCCCAGAGGCGGCACTCGGCGTCCTCTCTGTGGGCACACGTGCCGTTGTCCCAGCCTTGCCTCCCCCCATGACCCCCTCCTCACCAGCAGCCCCCCTGGAGGAGAGTTGCCCCCGAGCGTGGCCCACACAGAGCAGCGCAGCCAAGGACATGGCAACCAGGCAAGCGTAGACAAGACTCTGCCCTCACGCCCCATCGTGCACAGTTGATGCTGCGGGGCGCGGACAGAGGGTGTCATGGCGCTGCTGGGCTGCCTGGGCGATCTGCGGTGGGCCCTGCAGGCGGTGAGTGGCTCTGCGGGCAGGAGGGTGGGGCTGGAGCGGGGGTGGGGCAGGGGGTGGAGCAGGGGCAGGGTCAGTTTTTGGGCACTCAGTCTCTAAAAGGTTCACCATCACTGCCTTATAATCTGTCAGACCAATAATTATCCAGTCTCTTCTTAAAAACCTCCAGTGATGGAGCATCCCCAACTTCTGAAGGAAAGCCATTCCACTGATTAATTGTTTTCACTGTAAGGAAATTTCTCCTTATTTTTAAATTGAGTCTCTCCTTGGTTAGGATAAGTTGACCCCCTCTTCTTTGTGGTAGACTCTCAAATATTGGAAAACTGCTATCGTGTCACCCCAGTCCTTCTTTTCATTAGACTAGACATACCAGGTTCCTGCAACCGTTCTTCATACGTTTTAGCTTACAGCCCCCTAATCATCTTTGTTGCTCTCCTCTACACTCTTTCTAGGGTCTCATTTCACCCATGCCCTCCAGGCTTATTATTATTAATTTGTTTAAAATGCGAGTATATTTTCAAAAAAGATATGAATGAACAGATTACTAAACTTGTACAGTTTTAATACTCAGTGTAACATTAGCAAAAAAAAAAAAGAGTGAGCAGTTTTCATGATCCAAAAAGTATAAATTTTTTAGTGGAATGCCAAAATTTCCAGTATATTATTATTTATACAACTTAAAAAAGGAAAAAGAAAAATATTTTTTTCTGAAGTAATATAATAAATATTTAATTTCTGACCTCTCCCTTCATTGTGGTCCAACTGATTTGCAATACCTGTTGTCATAAGATTTAAAAATCATATTCTAAATGTTTGTGTGATATATAATATACACGGAAGCCATTCTTGCTTAATGTTAGCTAAACTTCGGCTATGTACATACACTGTTAGTTTCACCATTGCTGCATATTTTTCAAATTTAAGTTCCCAATCGGATATTGTCAGTATTATGTCTTTATTCCAATGAAGCGCATCCTCCAGAATTATTCAGACCAATTGATTTCAGCTAGTTTTCAATTGCAGGGACAAATAAAAATCACATTATTTTATTTATTGCTGTTGCATTATGAATGTGCAATGTTAAGAAATCCCTCATTAAGACTGGCACAAACTGAGATGGAAACCAAGGATGTGCAACTTTAATTGGCTGGGTTTCCCCTGAAACAAATGAATAAAATCTTCCTTAACTGACAATTCTGTATTTTTGTGAGCCAAAGCCGTCAACTTAATGTTTTTGCCATTCTCAGTCGACAGGGCCCTGTACGTGTCTTGTTCAATGCTGCCATTTAAATCCGCATTTCTGAAAATTAGAAATTGAAATGTAAATCAGTTCTGATTTTTCTTAGCAAGGATCGTACAAGCTCTTAAAAATTCCTTCGAACAGTTTTAGGTTGCCTGAAAAATAAGTTGAGGGAAAGTTTGAAGAAATATCTGCTGGTGGCCAAAGAGGGTTAATTAGATACAGCTAGTCCTCAAATTACAACTGTAATTGAGCCTGGCAATTATGGTCATAAGTCATGACGGTCGTAAAGTGGGTTATCACCAGAGCATCCTCATTTTACAACTTCTTTTGCAGTGGTTGTTAAGTGAACACCACAGTTATTAAGTGAAACCATTTTCCCCCACGTTGATTTGGGGGGAAAATGTTGTAAACTGGGACACTACAAATGGCTGTAAATGCAGTCACAGTTGCAGTCACATGACTGGGGGAGACCGTGATAACGTCAAACGGTTGCTAAGAGACCAGTCACAATTTGAAGACTAACTGTAGAAGGCAGAATCTTCCTCTTTTTTTAAGTTTAAAGGTAAATGTAATATGCACTAAGTTTTCTCAACTGCAGATAGTTTCACACCTGTCCCCAAACTATGTGAAAAATTTTATATATGTATATATTTAATATGTATTATTATTTTCCAATGATACTAAAAGACCTCAACTTTCATGGGCTCCAGATCACTTCATCAGGTGATAATAGATGATGATGTTAAAGTTGGAAGGGACCTTGGAGGTCATCTAGCCCAACCCCCTGCTCAGGCAGGAAACCCTATACTATTTCAGACAAATGGCTGTTCAGTCTCTTCTTAAAAACTTCCAGTGTTGGATCATTCACAGCTTCTGGAGGCAGGTTGTTCCACTGGTTAATTGTTCTAACTGTCAGGAAATTTCTCCTTAGTTCTAGGTTGCTTCTCTCCTTGATTAGTTTCCATCCGTTGCTTCTTGTCCTGCCTTCAGGCTCTTTGGAGAATAGCTTGACTCCCTCTTCTTTGGGGCAGCCCCTGAGATATTGGAACACTGCTATCATGTCCCCCCTCGTCCTTCTCTTCATTAAACTAGACATACCCAGCAACTGTTCCTTATATCTTTTAGCCAATTTTGAGCAGATAAATCCATACATCTAGCCCCTCTGCACATCTGGTGAAGTGAACTGATGTTCCCCCAGTTTGGAGCCTTTTAATAAAATTGATTATTTGGTGCCTTCGGGGTTCTTCTGGCTGCGCGGGGAATACTGGTCTCATGCATGAGTTGAGCAGAGTCAGGGATCACCATCCCATAACTTTAATTTCAAGAGATGCTGTCAGACCTGCCACTACTTAAACCATTAAACAGAAATGATCCTTGGCTCCATTTGTTGAGAAAGGTATAGTTTATTACAGATCAAGTATATAGGAAGTATTGCAAAGCCAGAACTGAGAACTGCATACCAAAATCCATGAGTTCTACTTTTCCATCTCTAAACTATCTCTCATTTTCCACTCCAGTATCACCAATCAGGTCCAGGCAAGACGTTTTCATAACTATCAGTCCAAGTGCAGTTTGGTATGTGGCACCCTCCTTCTTCCAGCTGGGTGTCCTTCAGGCAGTGTCCCAAGGAGACATAGCACTTACTTTAATTTCCCCAAGCATTCCCCCCTTCATCCCCCCCTCCCCACAGCTCATGGCAGTCTGTCACTGCATAGCAGTGAAGCACAAGCAAGCATAAGGTGGCAGCTGACAGATGTTGGGGAAAGAGTAATAAATGTTGATGGGTTATTGCAGTTCTTAAAGGGAAAAGAGAGATAAAGCACTAGTCTTGATGTGCAAAAAGCATACATTTCAATCCTTGCATTTCCCAAAAAAAAAAAAAACAAAAGATTACAGGGCAGAGGGTGGGAGTCAGCGCCTTAGAAAACCAAATCAAGGAAAGATCCAACCTAGAAATAAGGAGTGTTAGAACAATCAATCCTGAGTGTTAGAACAATCAATCAGTGGAAGAGCTTGGCTTCAGAAGTTGTGGGTGCTCCATCACTGAAGGTTTTGAAGAAGAGATTGGACAACCATTTGTCTGAGATGGTATAGGGTTTCCTACAGTAGGAGGTTGGACTAGAAGACCTCCAAGGTCCCTTCCAGCTCTGATATTCTGTTATTATTACTAGCCAATAGAATTTTACCTACATACTCTAGGACAGTGTTATTACTCTCATTACTTTTCTCTAAACAAATACTAGCTTCTAAAGATTTTTATTATTATTATTATTTTCAGAAGTGTAACCTAGAGGTCAGTGGTTAAATTTACTCTCCACACCTACTGCAACCTGTTGATATACTTTTCATTTTTTAAAATGTATTGTAAAATTAGCTCCACAGGAGGAGAAAACAAGGGGAAAAAAAGACAGTGAAAAAAGAAACTTTAAAGAGACATCAGTTCTCCCAGTCCAATCACTTTCCAAATGACTTGAAAGGCTTCCAAGGTGAACTTTATGCTGTTTCTTCTCAAGGTTAAGACTTACAACAGACGACTGATTTTATGAACTTCCAGAAGTGTCTTTCTGATTCCCTTATTTATCAAGCTTTTGTCTCCTGTTCATTAATGAGGAGCAGAAAAAGGAGATCTGATGGTTTTAAATGAGGTGGTAGTTGCACGGCCTGATTTTAGCTGATTTATCGGTTCACATCTAGCCACTGCTAAATTATTTCTGTAAGAATGGTGCTGTTGCCCAGAATGGCTATTGGTTGTTGTTTTGTTTTTAACCTCTTTTCCCATCTGCATTCCCCAGATGGGAAGAGATTGCCGTTTTCAGAATATTGAGCCAACAGCATGAAACATCCTGATTTTCCTTTGAACGAAAGTATACTGCAAGCCCCCACTTACAGTACAGGTAGTCCTTGACTTACAACAGTTCATTTAGTGACCATTTGAAGTTACAATGGCACTGAAAAAAAGTAACTTATGACCAGTTTTCACACTTACAACTATTGCAGCATCCCCAAAATCATGGGGATTAAAATTCAGATGCAACTAACTCATATTTATGTCGGTTGCAGTGTCCCGGTGATCACTTTTTGCGACATTCTGATAAGCAAAGTCAATGGGGAAAACCAGCTTCACTTAACACTTAACTAGCTAAATAACTGCAGTGATGTGTTTAACAACTGTGGCAAGAAAGGTTGTAAAAGAGAGCAAAGCTCACTTAACAACTGTCTCACTTTGCAACATAAATTTTGGGCTTAATTGTGGGTCGTAAATTGAGGACTACTTGAAGAGTGTGGTTCAGTTCTGTGATGTGAAAGAGTTAACAGTGGAATCGGAGATATAAGCCACCAGCCATTGGTGTATTATTCTTCAAGTTGTGGAAAGAAAAATCTTCATCAGGGTCCAGTCCAAGTGAGGAATAAACAAAATGGCGACTGCTTTAGAAAGAAGACTGTAGTTTATTGAAGAGGAGAGCCAGACAGAAAGATAGCTCTGGGAAAGCTGACCACATGTAGTAGGGAGTAGGGTGGGTTTTTAATACCTTCTTGGGCTTTTGTTTGGAGTTGTTCCTGTGTCATGAACTTTGACCTGAGTCTGAGTGTGCCTTTCTGGTATTCTGATGGTGGTGGGTTAATCCTATTATGTCCCAAAGGTCATATCCTGCTTCTCTGAGGCTGTGGCTGATGACTATTGGATTATATGGTGTGAGGGATTGTTGATTCTAGGGATCTTTCTTTCTAAACCTAGCTTCCTGGCTCCAATCCTTCTGACAAGATTATCACATCTGCATTTCTGCAGACCTGGTTTCTGTTTGAGGCAGAAAGACTTGGGGGTGTTAGTGTTGGTTTCTGTCTTTAAGATCCTTTGGAGAAATACATTCTGCCTTTTTAATATTTACCAAAATATTTCTTTCTCTGAGTTCTTCCCACAAAGTCATATCAGCTTAGATTTGCTAAGGAAACCCTGGTGGCATAAAGGTTTACCATTGATACAATCATGTTTGGGATACCTTATAAAGCAGTGGTTCTCAACCTGTGGGTCGGGACCCCATTTGGGGTCGAACAACCATTTCATGGGGGTCGCCAAACAACGCAGTCCGCCATTTTTTCCCCCTTTTCCTTAGCTGTGCTACTCCCTTTTATTCTATTGGCTTTTGAAAGCGAATAGAATAGACTCTCTTGAATAGAGTCTAATTCTATTGGCTTTCAAAAGCCAATAGGAATTGTCCAGGCTGTCTCTGCCCTGCTGAGCCCACCAAAAGTCCCATTCTGCAAACGGTGCTGCATCAGTTGAGTAGTCCTCGACTTACGACCGGTTGAGTAGTCCTCGACTTACAACCGGTTGGGGGTCGCGGCATTAAAAAGGTTGAGAACCACTATTATAAAGCCCTTTCTTTCTTTCTTTCTTTCTTTCTTTCTTTCTTTCTTTCTTTCTTTCTTTCTTTCTTTCTTTCTTTCTTTCTTTCTTTCTTTTTAAGGAAAGATCAGCTTGTTTCAATTTGGTGTGTTTGTATGTTTATCTAATAGCCAGAGGTCACCTTTGATCCTGAGCAGATTTCTTATTAGACACTACTTCTCCATTCCCAGAATTCTGTGCAGCACAGCAAACCAAGATGGATGGAAAATAAAGAGGTTTTGTGACAGTTGTGTTTCTCTCTTTAATTGATTGATGATGCCAACTATTTTTGGTAAATCAGTTGGCTTATCTGGATCAAAATAAGCATCCCAGGCTGTTTTTCCCCAAAGGCCTTCCCTGTCTCTCTAAGGGTTGCTGCTGAATTGAACATATCATTTAACGAAAGCAAAAAGTGTCATGTAATGGGAACATAAGCATATGAAGCATGTTAATTCAATCAAAATTTGTTCTCATCCTGGCTTTCTGACTTTTTGTCTTAGCCCTGTTCATTTTGGAGAAGTGCATTTTTTTGAACAGGGAGGTGAGCAGGGGTGACTAAAAAAAACAAAAAACAAAACTAAGGTATAAACCAAGATGGCAGGAATAGCCAACACTCCAGAAGATAGGCTTAAGATACAGAAGGATCTTGATAGACTTGAACACTGGGCGCTATCTAACAAAATGAAATTCAATGGTTAAAAAAAGAGAGGTTCTACATTTAGGCAAAACCCACCAAATGCACATGTATAATATAGGTGGCACCTTGCTCAGTAGTAGTAACTGTGAGAGGGATCTCGGAGTCCTAGTGGACAATCACTTCAACATGAACCAGCAGTGTGCTGCAACTGCCAAAAAAGCCAACACAGTGCTAGGCTACATTAACAGAGGGACAGAATCAAGATCATGTGAAATATTAGTACCACTTTACAATGCCTTGGTAAGGCCACACTTGGAATACTGCATCCAGTTTTGGTCACCACAATGTAAAAAAGATGTTGAGACTCTAGAAAGAGTACAGAGAAGAGCAACAAAGATGATTAGGGGACTGGAGGCTAAAACATATAAGGAACGGTTGCTGGAATTGGGTATGTCTAGTTTAACGAAGAGAAGGACGAGGGGGGACATGATAGCAGTGTTCCAATATCTGAGGGGCTGCCACAAAGAAGAGGGAGTCAAGCTATTCTCCAAAGCGCCTGAAGGCAGGACAAGAAGCAACGGATGGAAACTAACCAAGGAGAGAAGCAACCTAGAACTAAGGAAAAACTTCCTGACAGTTAGAACAATTAATCAGTGGAACAACCTGCCTCCAGAAGCAGTGAACGCTTCTACACTGGAAGTTTTTAAGAAGAGATTGGACAGCCATTTGTATGAAATGGTATAGACTAGATGACCTCTAAGGTCCCTTCCAACTTTATTATTGTTATTGTTGTTGTTGTTGTTGTTGTCATTGTTATTATTATTATATGATTGAAGCTCTGCTTTTTTTTATTTAATTACAGATGCCATCTTGGTTTTCTAACATCCTGTCTCCATGGATCACCCATTCCAGGATGCTATCCAAAGTCAAGCAAAGCCATGAAACTGTCACTTATTGTATTTCTGATTCTGATCCACTATCATTATTTGACCATGTATTTTTGGAATGTTTCCAATTCCTTTATGGATGCTACTACTGCAACTCTAGTAACTGATAGGCATCAAGCAATATAAATTTGAATGTCATTCATCACCATAGCCTTAAATTATTCCACCCTGTGACAAGAAGAGTGACTCTAATTAGAGTGGTTGGTTTCTTCTTCAAGTGCAGGTAACTCCCCATAAGTGGGCACTAGTTAGTTTCCATATAGACTTACAAGTTGAACTATAATTGGATGAAGCAATCAATGGCCTGAACAAGGGCAAGATACTCGCTATCCCAGATTATATGGTTGGTTTTTGTTTGTTTGTTTGTTTGTTTTATTATTAAACACATTTATATGGCTGCTCAACTCCCACACAGCAGCTTTAAAGTTAAAAATCCACAACATAAAAAGCAACAGCACAATCAAATCAACCACTTGATTGTGGTATCCAGACCTGCTGACAAAACCCATTTCTTCAGGGTCTTTCATTAAAAATAACAGACTTACTATGAGGTTGAAAGAAAAAGAAGAAACAGCATACTATCAGGCTTGGGACTTGTTTTATCAACAGTTGGAGAAAAGAATAAAGGATTAGGAATTAAATTTGTATTAGTGAATGATAAACTCAGACATCACGTTGTTGAATAAGTACTATTGAACTGTTGGAATTAAGATTGAAATATCAACAACCTAAGATATGCAGATGATACCACGCTAATGGCAAAAAGTGAAGAGGAACTAAAGAGCCTCTTGATGCGGGTGAAGAAGGAGAGTGCAGAAATTGGCTTGAAAGTCAACATTAAGAAAACCAAGATCATGGCATCCGGCCCTCTAAATTCCTGGCAAATAGATGGGGAAAAAATGGAGGTAGTGAAAGATTTTATCATCCTAGGCTCCAAGATCACCACAGATGGGGACTGCAGCCAAGAAATTAAAAGACGCTTGCTCCTGGGGAGGAAAGCTATGGCAAATCTAGACAGCATACTAAAAAGCAGAGACATCACCCTGCCAACAAAAGTATGTATAGTCAAGGCCATGGTTTTCCCAGTTGCAATGTATGGCTGTGAAAGGTGGACCATAAGAAAGGCTGAGCACCAAAGAATTGAGGCCTTTGAACTATGGTGCTGGAGAAGACTCCTGTGAGTCCCCTGGACTGCAAGGCAATCAAACCGGTCAGTCCTAGAGGAGATCAACCCTGACTGCTCTTTAGAAGGCCAGATCCTGAAGTTGAAACTCAAGTACTTTGGCCACCTAATGAGAAGGAAGGACTCACTGGAGAAGAGCCTAATGCTGGGAAAGATGGAGGGCAATAGAAGAAGGAGACGACAAAGAATGAGGTGGCTGGATGGAATCACTGAAGCAGTAGGTGTGAGCTTAAATGGACTCCAGAAGATGGTAGAGGACAAGAAGGCCTGGAGGAACGTTGCCCGTGGGGTCATATGGGTCGGACACGACTTTGCAACTAACAACATTGAACTGTATGGAAAAAATTAATACAAAATGTATATAAATAAAAAATAAAAATGACAAGGTGGGGATGATGTAAGAGAAGGGGCTACCACCAAGAAGTCCCTTTCTCATGGTCCTTACTAGATTGGATTCAAAGCACACTCTGCCTTCCCATCCTGCTGGGTCAAATAGATGTAATGGAGGGAGCAAAAGCCCTTCAAATAGCCTGGCCATTGAAACTCTGTCCGCATCTCGCCTGTGTGAAAAATTGACTTTTTCAACCATACTCTCTGGACACTCCTCACCACCCTCGGAACAACTCTTCAAAAGTGAGATCCCTAACAGAACATTAGCTAATAATTCTGCGTTGGAAAACTATTCTGGGTAATTTCCGGTTTAATCTGCACCCAGCACATTCTCAAGTCCTAGGCTCCATCTCTATGGTCCATCAGTCCCACATGTTAGTATGGACTTTTTCCTAACATCCTGCAGGATTGTTATTTCATATCTTGGTCGCTAAGAATAAGTTTGAACTTTCATGGGCAAATATCAGGGGCCCCAGGATATTTAAAAAGTGTCTATTAAGGTTTATTTAAGAATAATAATAATACATTGAAGGAAATTGGATGAAATAACAGCAGGTGGCAGCAGCTGGCTAATCTAGTCTAGGCCTGAAAATAAAAGGAACTCTCCTGGTTAGATGGGCAGGAGAATTTCTGGACTGCAAAGTCCAAATAAGATTACCCAGAAAAAAGAAATGGGTTGAGCTCAGCTCAACGGAGCCTTTATTGTACTTAATTATACCTTTCTGAGAAGCGTCCATTCAATAAACATTCAGAAACTTCCTATGCACAATTACGTATGTTACTGAGGAAAAAATATCTCCCCACTAATCTTACGGATTATCCTGTTTTGTTTTTCTTTTAAGAAATGCAAAATTGATAGAGCAACATGTAAAAACCTGCAAAAATGGATTTGCCAGGAACTTATTTGCAAAATCCCTTTTCAAATTCTTACTATTACAATCCGAGCTCATAATGGTTCCAGGGCTTTGCAGGTATTGAAAAAAAAAACCCAATAATCTATTCAGAATTTTTCTTTGAAGATTAGTTTGGATATATTACTGGTATAATGGATGGTCAGAAGAGCATCATCAAGTTGACTTCTTGAGCTTCAGCCACACAATTAATTGGTGTAGGAAGCTGGTGTAGGAGAGGGAGAGGCAGAAACTGGAGGAGGAGTCAAGAGAGGAATCAGCCTAGAGCAGAGGTCCTCATCCTATTGAGCACCAGAGACCGGTTCCATGGAGAGAGGCTTTTCTGCGGACTGGAGGGGGCGTGGTTTAATGTACTGCCTGCATCCCACAGATGGGGCTTTCCTTGTTTGCATGTGTTGTGGCTTGTCGGTCACTGGAGGACTCCACAACCAATTCAAAGGAGGAAGCACAGGAGTGGGTGTTAGGCCCAGTGTCAGGACCAGCTGAAAGCTCTGATGGGGACGAAGGAATGGAGCTGTTGCAGCCAGGGACAGAGGTGGTGCCTGGGCCATCCACTAGCCCCCAGATGGAAAAGCTGAGACCTCCATGTCTTGAGGCAAGTGATTCAGGAGAGGAGGATCAATGGGGCCAGTGATTGATGTGCAGGTGCGGCGGAGGCTGAAAAGAGGAGAATAATGAGAGGCTATGGCCGGTCTTCGGGGCAAGTTACCACTACTAACAGAGCCCCACCCTCAGCTGTGGATAAAAGGCAGGGGTAGAGACAAATAGGTGTGGCAGACACCTATTCGTCTCCTTGCCAGTCAGCCACTTCTGTTTGGAACTCCTGACTCTTGTTTGGAAACTTGCTGGAGTTTTTCTTGGATCCTGTGGTGCTGGGAGTCAGAGCACCTTCTGAGTGTGTGTGTGTGTGTGTGTGTGTGTGTGTGTGTGTGTGTGTGTTATGTTGGAAAAGAGCCAGCTTGCCTGAAGGACTCTTGCTGCAAGCGTGGTGAGAGACTGAGATTAACTCTGGATGAGCCGAGGTGGCGCAGCAGTTAGAGTGCAGTACTGCAGGCCACTTTAGCTGACTGTGTTCAGCAGGTCAGCAGTTCAAATCTCACCAGCTCAAGGTTGACTCAGCCTTCCATCCTTCCGGGGTAGGTAAAATGAGGACCCAGATTGTTGGGGGCAATGTAAATATATATATACATTGCTTACTGGTGTACAGTTAGAGAGTGCTTGCACTTAAAGCGGTATATAAGTCTCATAAATGAATGAATGAATGAATGATTTTGGGAGATCCCTGCAGGGGAAAAGGGACCGAGCTCCGTTGTTTGGAGGCAACTAAAGACTTGAACACTCGGCTGTGTGAAACTGCTGGCGTTCCTGAATAAAAGGAATGTTGGAGATTTATTGGTCCATCTGTTGTGTTCGAGGAGTCGGGTCAGAACAGTGAGGCCCGATTTCTGGCATGCCGTGGTTGGGTGCCGGTCCACGGACCGGGGGTTGGGGACCCCTGGCCTAGAGTCATTATTTACCACAATTGGTCCCAGCCCAATCCCTCTTGAATTACTCTTATATAACACCAATTTACGTTAGTTGATTAGATTCTGGTGTACAGGTAGTCCTCAACTTGCAACAGTTCATTTACTGACCGTTTGAAGCTACAAAAAAAATGGCTTATGACCGTTTTTGACACTTATGACCATTGCAGCATCTCCAAAATTCAGATGCTTGGCAACTGGTTCATATTTATGACGGTTGCAGAGTCCCAGGGTCATGTGATCCCCTTTTGTGACCTTCTGATCAGCAAAGTCACTGGGGAAGCCAGATTCATTCAACAACCATGTTACTAACTTAACTGCAGTGACTCATTTAACAACTCTCGCAAGAAAGGTTGTAAAATGGGTGAAAACGCACTTAATAACTGTCTCATTTAGCAGCAGAATTTTTAGGCTCAATTTAGGACCATCTGTATAGGCATGACCAAGATCATGGTCGTTAGCAAACAACCTGTTAATTTACCACCAATAAATTCAGAAGGAATACCACTAGAAAAAGTTGAAAGGATCACACACCTCGGTTCTAATTTACATGAAAGCTGGGACATGACCGTTGAAGTAAAGACAAGGATAGAGAAAGTTGAATAGCATTCTTCAAAATGAAAAAGGTCTTCTGCAGTCACGACATAAGCCTAAGACTGGAAATCAGGCTTGTCAGATGTTATATTTTTTCTATCCTGCTCTATGGAGTAGAGAGTTGGTCTCTGACAGAAGGCCACTTGAAGAGACTAGAAGCATTTGAAATGTGGATTTACAGGTGGCTGTTACGTAGAAGCTGAATTGACAAGATCAGAAATGAGGAGGTGATAAGCCGCCTGGGAAAGCTAAGGGCAATCATCAAAACAATTAAAAAACGAAAATTAGAATATTTCGGACATGTGATGCGATACCCAGAAAAATATGGCATACTCCATTTAATCCTCCAGGGAAAGATTGAAGGCGAATGAGGTCCAGCCAGAAGAAGAACATCGTGGCTTCAAAATCTAAGGGACTGGCTTGGACAAAACTCAGCAGCACTTTTTCGTGCGGCTGCTGATAAAAACAGGATTGCCAACATGATCGCCAACGTCCGATAATGGATATGGCACAAGAAGAAGAAGAAGTTTAGGCATGAGCAGTAAATTAGCTTAACTGGAATCTAATATGTAATCCTGATTCTTTGTGCCAGGCAGCAGATGGCAAATACACTTGCTGAGTAGAAAAAGATTCTAAAACATTGACAATGGAGCATGCCATTCGTATGTGCCATAAACTACTGCAGTTTTTTTTTAAATGTAGAATGCAATAAACCTAACTTAATAAAGTTATTGGACCCAATATGATTGCAGCATGGCTTAATTTTATTATGCTTCTAATAGGAATAATAAGGACAGCAACAAAAATAATTTCTAGTTCATTGGTATTCAGATGACCCTGGACTTCCTTTTGCAAA
Organism: Crotalus tigris; assembly: GCF_016545835.1. Classification (NCBI taxonomy): domain Eukaryota; kingdom Metazoa; phylum Chordata; class Lepidosauria; order Squamata; family Viperidae; genus Crotalus; species Crotalus tigris. The sequence continues at coordinate 238,071 of NW_024098558.1, read as the reverse complement.
TGATAATAGCTTCATAATTAATAGCCCTTAAAAGAAACATATTTTAAAATGAAGTTTGGAAAAAAGACGGTGGTGGTGGTGATGGTTAATCCTGTTCCTGGTAAAAAGGTATTTGGAGGAATTGGAATCTGAAATGTTGCTATTTAAAATCAAATGATCTAACTTTATTTCATTCTTTACCTACACCTGTCAGTCAAAATTCATCCGTACTGAACTATTTTGGCAGCCCAAATTCTTTTTGAGACCCTACTTTGGCAGATCCTGTTTTTGGGGGCTTCCTTGAGCATACAGAGTTCTCTCTGTTGTGTCTGAATAGGAATGTTCTGTCAGCAAAGTCAATTTGAGCTTAGGCAAGCAGATTGGAAAATCCATAAAGGCGTTTTATTCTGCATCTAGAGAGGAAGGGGATGGAGTGGAATACTTCTGCTAATTTGCATGTTTAAATTTCATTCAATTAATACCACTTGGATGTCACACTTATGAACCTGGCAGCTGTCAAAATACATCTCAGGAACATGTTAAACTTATTCTAAAATATCTCTAGAATCTGTTTTCCTCCCTTATGAAACACTCCAACGTGCTAAAAAGAAAAGAGAATATACATCTTAGTAGCTGAACCAATCACAATAGTTGAAAATTGCCTATCGATTTTTATTTTCTTTTTTTTAAAAAAAATGGGGGGAAGGTATTATATGGTTTTATACATAAGTAACCTCATTAACGGAAACCTGAGGTGGGCTTTCACCACTAGAGGTGGCTGATAGGGTAAGGCAGTGGTTCTCAACCTGTGGGTCGGGAACCCATTTGGGGTCGAACGACCATTTCACGGGGGTCGCCCAACAACGCAGTCCGCCATTTTCCCCCCCTTTTCCTTAGCTGTGCTACTCCCTTTTATTCCATTGGCTTTTGAAAGCCAATAGAATAGACTCTCTTGAATAGAGTCTAATTCTATTGGCTTTCAAAAGCCAATAGGAATTGTCCAGGCTGTCTCTGCCCTGCTGAGCCCGCCAAAAGTCCCATTCTGCAAACGGTGCTGCACCAGTTGAGTAGTCCTCGACTTACGACCGGTTGAGTAGTCCTCGACTTACAACCGGTTGGGGGTCGTGGCATTAAAAAGGTTGAGAACCACTGGGGTAAGGAGACCTCACCCCTGTCCTGTCTGTGTTGTAGACTACAAGACAGTCCTATCAGTAGTTCCAAGTAGGCTCCACACCCATTTGCACCACTCAAGTGACCTTGAGGACACAGATAAACCTCCAAGTAGCCTCAACGACTCTCTAAAAGAATGCAAATGACCAGCTGTCTGCAAGGAGTATAAATCCTGCCATTCCCCTCCATCCAGTCAGAGCTGAAGAAGCTTCTTGGATGAGAAGTGAAACGTCTTTTAAGAAAAAAACAAGAAAATCCAATTGCCTCTTGAAAAAGCACCTTTGGGACAACCATGGCCTGGGTGACTGAGAATCTCCACAGACATTTGGACAGGCAGTTCAACCCGCCAGTCTAGCCATCTCTCAGAACTCATTATCTTCCCGATCCATCTCACATTGGTGGACAATTTTGCCCCATGTAGTTACATTTGGTTGGAGGGAAAAGAAAAAAAGTTGAGGAAATGCACTAATAACTCTTCTTAATGAGCCTTGTACATGGTGTTAAGGACTACAGCATTTACTAGCATTGGACCAGAGGCAGGATAGGGATCACAGAATAATAGAGTTGGAAGGGACTTTGGAGGTCTTCTAGTCCAACCCCCTGCTCAAGAAGGAGACCCTACCTACACCATTTCAGAAAAGTGGCTGTCCAGCCTCTTTTTAAAAACCTCCAGTGATGGAGCACCCACAACCTTTAAAGGTAAGCTGTTCCACTGGTTTATTGTTTTCGTTGTCAGGAAATTTCTCCCGAGTTCTAGGTTGCTTCTCTCCCACGTTAATTTTCATCCATTACTTCTTCTCCTGCCTTCAGGTGCTTTGGAGAATAGTTTGACCCCAGTGGTAGGATTCAAATATGTGAACAACCAGTTCTTTGTGTGGATGCTGCTTGCAGAAGTCCATTCTGGGCCTGGGCAACAAAATATTAGCTACCAGTTCTGCCAAACTGGTGTGAACCATCTGAACCACTGGTTGACCTATTCTTTTTTGTGGTAGGCCTTCAAATATTGGAAGAGTGCTATCATTTCCCCCCTAGTCCTTCTTTTCACTAGACTAGACATACCCAATTCCTGAAATTCATCAATGCAATTCACCAAAGGGAGCAGCAAATTATATGCGTTTATAGGTTTCTGCCAGTAGATAGTAGTTCAGCTTGGCTATGAGGCATGTGTGAAAGAAAAGTGCAAGTAGTTCTCGCTTAACAACCGATCACTTAGCAACTGTTGAAAGTTACGAAGTTTCCCCTCAAAGGTACTTACGACCTGATTTCAAAATTCCAATGGCTGCACAAGCTGCCCATAGCCATATAATTGCATTCAGGATGCTTGGCAATCAGCATGCACTTATGACCATTTGAAGCATCCTGCAATCACGTGACTGTGATTTTTGACATTTTTTGCCAGGTTCCAGGGTTTACTTCCTGTTTCCAACAAAAATACCCATTGGGTATAATGGATTAGTTTATTGACTACCACATTTGCATAATGATGACAGTGTTCAATTAATGACCACCACAAAATGGTTGTAAAACAAGGTGGAGTCATTCAGTGCCAATTTAATGACCGCCATGACTTATGACTGCAGTTCTGGGCTCAGCTATGGCCGTAAACAGAGGACTACCTGTAAGTTACAGAAGATGAGAAGTCCGATGCAAGATTATCATCTTAAATCAGCCTTCAAATATGATGGTTTGCTTTGAAGGTGATATCTCTAATTGATTACACCTTGACATTTTTTAACTGCTATACTGCAGTTTCACTTTTTACAATCTCTTTTGCCTTGCAGCTCCCAACTAGGGGCGTTAAGCAGGCTCAAGTCGCAACTGCGAAACATTACAAATCCAAATTTCTTTTTCTGACAAAGAATTAAAGAATTAAATTGGGAGACTAAGATGGCCATTTCGAGCTCATTCTGCTCTCGTCAGTTAGCCACACCCTTTATGGGATTCAAACCTGGGCAGTTTACATACTAGGCAGTGATTTAACCACCAAGCCACAGGCTCTCCTCCCTCTTTGCCAGTTGAGTCAAGGGAGTATATGCAGGAAGTTTTTCAGACAGATATATATAAAATATATTGCTCAGTATTGCTCTAAGGAAGCCGCAGTGTCTGAGTCACTAATTCCAGCAAGAGTGTTAAAACTTTAAAGTCTTGCTTAGCATTCACTGTGTAGCTAACTGGAAGGTCAGCGCATACTTTACAAAGGTTACACCACAAATATGCCACCTTAGTCTCACAGTCTGAACTGGGGTGTTCAATAATGCAATAGGATTGCAGTAATAATTCAGTTTTATGTCTTTTCAAATCCCAGCAGAATCCAAATATTCCTCCCTCCCCAAACAGGGTGGGTTTTTTTTTTCATTCTTTTCAACTCAGTAGAAGGTTGAAAAGAAATTATGCAAATGATATCGTCATTCTGCCCATCAGCACAATAACTTTATGAAAAGCGAATAGAATGGGACCAAATTTGGTGTGCGTTGAGAAACCAACAGTGTATTCCCCCCCACCCCAACCCCCAAAGTGGGTCAGACCTAGCTAAGACCTGGGGAGAAAACACGACATAAGTGGCTCTGGAGAGTTCTGACATAACTTCAAATGGTTGCTAAGTGGCCGGTCATTAAGCGAGGACACCCTGTAAGGGAGATTTCCCCCCCCCCCAGATTGTGAGGACTATTAAGCAGTGGAAGTGCCTGCTTCCTGGAATTGTGGGTGTTCCAACATGGAGACTGGACAGCCATTTGTCTGGGACGGTTCCTGAGAATTCCTGCCCTGGACACAGGATGGGATCAGACGATCTCCAATGTTCTTTCCAATTGTATGATTCTATAATGCCACGCTTGGAATGTGCATATGTTTCCTGCATAGTTTATTCATTTTATCAACTGCATGTACTCGTTTAGTATTCCAAAGTTCTTATAGATTTGGGCAATTAACCAGTAATGATGATCTAAGCCAGGGGTGATCTAAGCTATTTTAGAAGCATTTTACACAAAAAGGTTCTTTCGTTCCTTCAATTTTTTTAAAAACCCTACAGTTTTATTAATAATACAACAGTCAGAGTTTGACGTATCTTTTTCATTTTGCCTATTTATGAAACATCATATTTTTTGTCAAATCTCTAACAGTTCCTGTTACTCCAGGAAGCCATCAAATTTTCTGTGATATTAGGAGCCATGACATCCAGTTTAATTAATTCAACCTTGAATCTCAAAGAAAAGTCAAGGGTTGCTCAGAGATATTAAGACAAAGAGTGAAGAATAACTCTGGGTCTCCACAAGCAAACACCAAGAATTGTAATGCATGACCTATTCGACTGAGAAAGGGATCTGAAGAAGATCTGTGATTCAGTACAGCTACTGAATTTAAATCTATCAAGTCCTAGGAGATAAGTCATGGGGAATTTCTTGGAATATTTATGTGTAAACTGTTCTGCCTTCTAGAAATAGGATAAAATAGGATTAATTAATCCCTAAGTAATGATGCTACTTAATATTTCTAATATTCATGTATGCATACAAAACTGTTACAAATCTAAGAGTTTATATAAGATATATTTTTTTTTCATTTTAATCCATACGAGGTTAAAGGTGATTTAACTATAGAAGCTGTGCCTTAACAAGAAAGAAGAAGAAAATATTAATTAAACTGAAGCTAATCCTGCCTGCTGTTAAATGTTCTTATGAAGACTTAATCACCCTCAAATATTGTGTAAGTGTGCCCTCAAATAGTGTGTGAACATAAATCTGTTATAAGAGATAGTAGAGCCATGTTAAAGAAAGTTGGATGGCTAAAGACAAAATGCTTACATCTTCATTACCAAAACAACAATAAAAGTGAACTTTGAGTAAAAAAATGTTCCAAGACTCCTAAATCTCCAGCGCTTTGATAAAGTCCACCAGAAACTTCAAATACCCTTTCTTGTAGAATTGGGGGCATTAGAGACTAGAATTCATATTTGTTTTACGGGCCAGTCACTATATGGGTTCTGTGTAAAAAATCTGCAAATATTAACTCAATCTGAGACTGAAAAACAGTGTCATTATATGGTTTGTCCTCAGACTGAAAAGGACCCAGTTAGGTGAACAATCCACTGTTTTTCTTAACAGTAAAGAGAGGATCTTTTCCACCAAATCTGGTAATTAAAATAGAGAATGGTGGGGGGGGGGAAGCCTAGTCCAGGGCTTTTCAACCTTTTCACCCATTGTACCACTTTTAGGATATGGCAACATCCGAATACCACCAGTCGCCTAGCAACTTGATGACAAAAAAAAAGGAAAAAAGTGATGAAGTACAGGTAGTCCTTGACTTACAACAGTTCACTTAGTGACTGTTTGAAGTTACAATGGCACTGAAAAAAGTGCCCCCCAAGCCACAGCCAAGCAAGACACCTGCCTGCCCGCCCGGCCGCGCTCTTCCTCCTGTCCGAGGTTTTCATTGTTGTGAGCATTTCTGTTGAGGATTGGCAGTGGAGGTGGGGTGGGGGGTGTTTGGTTTCTATTCCTCCCGTCTGCTGGGTGGTTGCAGCAGGTTTTGGTCACTTCACATGACCCTGGGACACTGTGACCATCATAAATATGAATCAGTTGCCAAGCATCTGAATGTAAATCACAAGACCCTGGAGATGCTGCAACATTCCAACTGATCGGCGCTTCTGGGCTCAGTAGAAGCACCAGGATCAGTGCTGAGCTCCAGCTGGATCCTGGCACTGATCCTGGTGCTTCCACTGAGCCCTGACAGCCCTGCAGCTCCAGTCATCTCTGGGTCAGGCTTGTGTGGTGCTACCACCAGTTCAGCTCATTCCCCTCCCCTGCTACTTTCCTAGGATGGTCGCGTACCACCTGCCAGGTGCCAATGTACCACAGGTGGTACCTGTACCACTGGTTGAAAAACCTTGGCCTAGAAGATCTCATTTGGAATGCGTACCAAAGACAAAGGCCCTTCTGGCAATCGTGGCCAAGAGGGCTTTTACCCAACTGCAGGTTGTGTACAAGTTACACCCTTTCCTGCACCAACAGTCCCTATTCATGGGTATTCATGCCTTAGTCACTTCCCATCTTGATTATTGTAATGCAATCTGGAAGCTCCAGTTGCTTCAAAATGCAGCAGCCTGCATGGTTTTGTGGAGATCTTGGTGTGCATATGTATCACCTCTCCTGCGGAGCTGCATTGGTTGCCAATTTGCTTCCGGGTGCAATTCAAGGTGCTGCTTGTCACCTTTAAAGCCCTTGATGGCTTAGGACCAGGTTATCTGAGGGATCGTCTCTTGCCGGTCACATCCAGAGCAGGGAGGCAAGGAATGTTGTGGATCCCGTCCCCTAAGGAGGTAGATCATGGAGAAGGGCCTTTTCTGTGGTGTCTCCCTCCCTTTGGAATATCATCTCTTCAGAAATTAGATTGGCCCCTACTTTGACACTCTTTTGTTAAGACACTGAAGATTTGGTTTTGCCAGCAGACTTGAGGAACAGAGAGTGGGATGGATCCCATCAAATGGCTCGTTTGACTTTGTGTTGTAGCCCTTAGTTGGATGGGTGGGAAGTATTATTTTTTTTACTGTTTTTTATTTTTATTTTATTTTCTATACTGTGTTTTTATTGCTTGTGAACTGCCTAGAGTTGCTGTGAGTAGGCAGCTATATACATTTTCTAAATAAGATAAGATATAGGATAAGAAAAAGTAAGGTAAGGTAGGGTAGGGTAGGGTAGGGTAGGGTAAGGTAGGGTAGGGTAGGGTGGGATATGATAAGGTAGGATAAAATAGGAAAGATGAGATGAGATGAGATGAGGTCAGGTGAGGTCAGGTCAGGTGAGGTAAGGAAAGGTAGGATGAGATGAGATGAGATGAGATGGGATGGGATGGGATGGGATAGGATAGGATAGGATAGGATAGGATAGGATAGGATAGGATAGGACAAGACAGGACAGGAAAGAACAGGACAGGACAGGACAGGACAAGACAAGATAAAAATCATCTGGACATTCATAGGATGAATCAAAATGTTAAGATGAAAGGCAAAAGCACATAACTGAAGGCCAATTTTTATATACTACAATACATGGATTCAATTATCATCTGGCCTTTTATGCCCACCCTGTAGATTCTCTTGACTAAGTATATCAATTGAAAAATTAACTTCATTTCCTGAACTTTTTTTCCAATCCTCCTTTTCATCTTTACAATACTTTGAAAGAGAAGGCTATGAGATTTGTGGTTGGGGGAAAAAAAATCATTTTCACTTCAGGAAGTTGCCTGAAGGCCTGACAACTGTCAAACCACCTTCTGAGGTCCAAGAGAAACATCAAGATTTAAATTAAAATTAAGAAGACCCCTGGAGTTTTTCTTGGTTGAGAAGTCAATCAGTGAGTTAAATACTAATTCAGAATAAGAGCACTGTGGTGGATGGATTTCTGGAGCTACTGCAGAACTGAGTGGCAGGCTTTCTTTACTTTAATGTTAAAAATGTAATTTAAAAGTAATTATGATGTTCCCCTAGTTTCTTTTGTGCTTATAACTAGACCAGTGTTTCTCAACCTTGGCAACTTCACGTTGTGTGGACCTCGTTAGCTGGCTGGGGAATTCTGGGAGTTGAAATCCACACATCTTACAGTTGCTATCATCCCAAAATATTGGTCTAAAGCAGGGGTGTCCAATCTTGGCAACTTTAACACTAGTGGACCAACCCCTAGAATTCCCCAGCCAGCAGGGCTAGCTGAGGAATTCTGGGAGTTGAAGTCTGCAGGTCTTAAAATTGCCAAGGCTGGACACCCCTGGTCTAAACTGTACGCAATCTTCATTTTAAGAATTGCAACATTGTATATCTTATGTTTTAACCTATATCTTATATCCCAGGGGTCTTCAAACCTGGCCCTTTTATGACTTATGGATTTCAACTCTCAGAATTCTTCAGCCAGGCACTCTGGCTGAGGAATTCTGGAGTTAAAGTCCACAAGTCATAAAAGGGCTAAGTTTGAAAACCCCTATTATATCCGATTGTGACTACTTTTTCTTTATCCAATGTGAGCTTCCAATTTTACCAGCCGAGGTAGCCATATGATATACCTTCTGTTTCTTCATGGGATTACAGTTGAGGTGGCATCATCTTTCTTTGCTGCCATTGGCTCTGTCTCCTCAGCCATGTCCACTAAAATGGTATGAGCTGTTTGGCACAGTGCCCTCCAGCTGCTTAGCTTGTCCATTAAAGATGTTAACCCAGATGTTTGTGAAGAGTCTTCACTGCAGCATATGGATTCATTTTAATACCCAGTAAGTAAATGATACAAATATATGAAAGAAAAGTGAGAACTGCAAGAGAATTAGGAATAAACATTTATGAAAGGGTAGCAAAAAGAAAATCTGGAAGGATTTGGCCGATGAATTTGGCATAAACCAGTGTTTTACCACTGATGTCTTTTGGTGTGCTCCTTTTCTATTCTTGGGATCATTGCAGCTTTTCAGCTTTTTCAGATGTGAACCTAGATGAGTTGTAATTCCCACAAAGAAAGAAAGAAAGAAAGAGAGAGAGAAAGGAAGGAAGGAAGGAAGGAAAGAAGGAAGGAAGGAAAAGAAAGAAAAGAAAAGAAAAGAAAGAAAGAAAGAAAGAAAGAAAGGAAGGAAGGAAGGAAGGAAGGAAGGAAGGAAGGAAAGAAGGAATGAAAGCAGGAAGGAAGGAAAAGAAAGAAAGAAAGAAAGAAAGAAAGAAAGGAAAGAAAGAAAGAAAGAAAGAAAGAAAGAAAGAAAGAAAGAGGGAGGGATTTGTTTAAATATTAATCAATTTCAAAAATTTTAAAAGCAAAACCTCATTGAGCTATCAATAAAAAAGAATATATCATCTATCCATGCATTTTGAAAACTCAAGATTTCAGAACATTTTTTAAAAAATAGTTTCTTCCTTTGAAGCATTTTCTCTATGTCTCAATTTTACCTCTTTCATTTTCAAATCTAATTTGAAACATTGGTAATACTGTAATAACAAACATGATGCTTATTGAAGGACCTGGTGTAGGAGATTACCTGGGTTCAGCACTATGTTTCTCAAAGATTGGTAGAAAATATTTTATTATGTAGGACAGTGGTGGCGAACCTATGGCACGGGTGCCAGCGGCAGCACTCAGAGCCCTCTCTGTGGGCACGCGTACCATCGCCCCAACCCCGCCTCTCCCCATGTCCCCCTCCTCACCAGCAGCCCCCCCAGAGGAGAGTCGCCCTCGAGCATGGCTTGCACAGAGCAGTGCAGCCAAGGACATAGCAGCCGGGCCGCAGGGACATGACTCCACTCTTGTGCCCTGTCGTACGCAGTTGATGCTGTGGGGCGCAGGTGGAAGGCGTGGCTGCCATAGCACTGCTGGGCCGCCTGGGTGATCTGCGGCAGGTGTAGAGGCAGTGGATGGCCCTAAGGGTGGAGGTAGAGCTGGGGTGAAGCAGGTATGGGTGGGGGGCAGAGCAGGGGCGGGCGGAGGTGGCAGGAAGGGGCTGGTTTTGGGGCACTCGGTCTCTAAAAGGTTCGCCATCACTGATGTAGGATAACATACGTTTCAGAAAATTCCTTCGCCAAGTCTGCAAAAAGCTCTGGACGAAGGAATGTTATGAAAGATTCTATTTATTTAGTATTATATTTGTTAAATATTAAGCATATTTATTACATATTCTAGATAATAAAATATAAAAATAAATAAAAAATAAAATAAATAAAATATTTCCTACTGACACTTAATGTTGTCCCTGATCTTTTTTTTTTTTTTTTTGGCTCAGCAGTATCTGGGGAAGTCCAAATATTAGCAAGAACTCAAAATGCCTTCTGGTGATATTTAGAGTGCTGTACCAGTTATGTTCCTATCTGGAGAAATTTTATTCCCCCCCCCCAATTGTTTATATGTGAATAATATCTAGGTTGGACTTCAGGTGTTTCCAAGTATGGCTAAGACCTGGAGACCTGGAGAGCTAATATTAATAAACACAGACGATCCTTTCCAAATGTGATGCCCCCTGCACAGGTTGGACTACAAATTCCATTATTCTGAAGCAGGATGCATGAAGGCATCACTGAACTAGATGGTCCTAGGTATAACCTGATCTAGCTTTTGTCTATGAAACTCCTAAGACATAAATTCTGTTTTTTTGATGGAATTTGGTGCCAGTCTGAAAGAGCTGTTCAACTAAGATTTGGCTTATCTTGTCAAAAAGACTGAAATTCTTCGGTTGCTATTAATCTAAAAGCTTTCTTTAGAATGGCTTGAATTCATTCCCGCAGTAATTCTAAGTAGAAAAAATGGCATTCAGATAAAAGGCAAATTACATGAATGACTCTTTAAAGATGAAAAGCAGAGAGAGGAACACAGATTGCGACTTTTGTAGAAGTGATTAAAATCCTCTTCCTCTAGAAGCGAATATTTGTAACTCAGGATTGAGCTGTCCTCTTCCTGTTGTCCTTAACTAATCCAGTACCTACAATTTACCTTTTCTTCCAGAGTAAATTTCATGAACCAGTAGGATGTGATCTGATGTCTCGGTTATGTCAGAAATGTCTGAAGTTCTTTGAACTTACGTTTTGCACACCCTGATGGCTAAAAAGTTCAAGAGAAATGGTTGATTGCTGCTGCAAACAAAGACTTGATCACTTGTTTACCTGAAACCAAGAAAGCCAGACTTATAAGCAGCTTTGATCTTCTTCATTCTTCCAGGATTGACAGAGAAAGATAAGGTTGCCTAGTCAGCATTAGCATGCTTTCCATACAAAACCACATATCAGCTTCTGACTTATCTGTCTCTTCAGCCTTTCACAGAATAATGGAGTCCATCAGAGATATGATTCATGACTTGGATAGGCTTCGAATATAATCCTGGGAAAATGGCTGAAGACATGACGAAATAATCCAATATTTTATGGAAGAACTGGGTCTTCAGACTCCAATTGCTTCTATAAAAGGAATGAGTTGATTTATACAAAAGGAAAACTTGCTTTGGACATTTCAGATTCTAGATTAGGAAATGTTAAATTCTGCAATCTGCACATATTTTCTGCAATTTATTTATATCATTATTTTTGCAGTTGTGGCTTCTGCTGTTGTTGTCATCATTTAGAACAGTGGTTCTCAACCTGTGGGTCGGGACCCCATTTGGGGTCGAACAACCATTTCACGGGGGTCGCCAAACAACGCAGTCCGCCATTTTTTCCCCCTTTTCCTTAGCTGTGCTACTCCCTTTTATTCTATTGGCTTTTGAAAGCCAATAGAATAGACTCTCTTGAATAGAGTCTAATTCTATTGGCTTTCAAAAGCCAATAGGAATTGTCCAGGCTGTCTCTGCCCTGCTGAGCCTGCCAAAAGCCCCAGTCTGCAAACGGTGCTGCACCAGTTGAGTAGTCCTCAACTTACGACTGGTTGAGTAGTCCTCGACTTATGACCGGTTGGGGGTCGCGGCATTAAAAAGGTTGAGAACCACTGATTTAGAAGAATGCACTATTTAGTTAAGTTGTGCTGTCATTTTAAAGCCATTACCTACATACCACTTCTGAGAAGCTTGAGAGCTAAAATTTCAATCAAAACAATAGTGGTTGTGGTTAAGGTATCAGGCTAGAAACCAGGAGCCTGGAAGTTCTAGTGCTGCCTTAGGCATGAAAGCTGCCTGGGTGACTATAGCTCAGTGATCCCCAACCCCCGGTTTGTGGACTGGTACCGGGCCACGGCATGCCAGCAAGTGGTCCGCACAAACAAGCAAAGCCTCATCTGTGGGATGCAGGCAGCACACAAAACCATGCACCCTCCGGTCCGTGGAAAAACCTTTCTCCACAGAACCGGTCCCTGGTGCCCAAAAGGCTGGGGACCTCTACTATAGCTCAATGAACAGGAGAGTGTGAGTTCTAGTTTAACCTTAGGCACCAGGAGACTGTGAGTTCTAGTGCTGCCTTGGGCACGAAAGTCAGCTGGCACCTTTTGGTCCAATCACCAGCATACTGAGAGACAGAGTTCTTGCCCCACCTTAGGTGACTTGGGATTAGTTATTCTATCTCAGCCTAACCCACCTTTGTTGTTGTTAGTTGAGAAGTTGTGTCCAACCCATCGCGACCCCATGGACAATGTTCCTCCAGGCCTTCCTGTCCTCTACCATCTTCTGGAGTCCATGTAAGCTCACACCTACTGCTTCAGTGACTCCATCCAACCACCTCATTCTCTGTCATCCCCTTCTTCTATTGCCCTCAATCTTTCCCAGCATTAGGCCCTTCTCCAGTGAGTCCTTCCTTCTCATTAGGTGGCCAAAGTACTTGAGTTTCAACTTCAGGATCTGGCCTTCTAAAGAGCAGTGAGGGTTGATCTCCTCTAGGACTGACCGGTTGGATTGCCTTGCAGTCCAGGGGACTCACAGGAGTCTTCTCCAGCACCATAGTTCAAAGGCCTCAATTCTTTGTCGCTCAGCCTTTCTTATGGTTCAACTTTGACATCCATACATTGCAACTGGGAAAACCTTGGCCTTGACTATACGTACTTTTGTTGGCAGGGTGATGTCGCTACTTTTTAGTATGCTGTCGAGATTTGCCATAACTTTCCTCCCCAGGAGCAAGCGTCTTTTAATTTCTTGGCTGCTGTCCCCATCTGTGATGATTTTGGAGTCCAGGAAAATAAAATCTGTCACTACCTCCTTCTTCCCCATCTATTTGCCAGGAATTGAGAGGGCCAGATGCCATGATTTTGGTTTTCTTAATGTTGAGTTTCAAGCCAACTTCTGCACTCTCCTTCTTCACCCGCATCAAAAGGCTCCTTAGTTCTTTTTCACTTTCTGCCATTAGAGTGGTATCATCTGCATATCTTAAAGGGTTGTTGATATCCCAACCCACCTTATAGGGTTGTTATTGTGGGGAAACGAGAAGGAGGAAGGAGTACCAGGTATGTCCACTGCTTTGAGTTATTTATAAAAAACAATAAAGGTGTAAAAATAAATAAGTAAAAGCTGTTAGTTTAAGAGATAAGAAAACCGGATCCAATACTTCATCTCTTTTCAACTTTTCTCAAGAGTGTTGAAATCTTTTTCCCAGCCATCTCTCATAAAAACAAATTAGAGCTTTGAAAAAAAACAAACAAACTTGAGCAGAGTAAGTTTCCATTAATTTCAAGGGGATTGGGCAGGACATAAACAGTTATTGCCTTTTCCTGTTCTATACTCTCTCCAGAAGACAGTGAGGAATGAGGCTCGGTTACGAGAGACGGTAAACGTACTTGGTTCACCAGTCTTCATACTATTCCCTTTTTAATTAGTACCAGAAAGTAAGTTTAACATGGATGGTGGGGGAAGGGAGGCAAACTAGAAACATTTATCTACTCGCATTTAAAAAAAAAAATTATGATCACTGGAAGGAAAAGGAAGCAAGGTTAATTTTTTTTCCCTTTCCCATCAAAGCAGTTTGATTTTTCAAAAACTATACATTTCTCTTGACAAGATCATTAGTTTAAAGCGATCGTGTAAGGCTTGCCTTTAATAATGTCCTTTGTTTGGTTAGGAGCTCAGCCCATCCTTCTCAATGAGTTTAAAGGCTTGATCTTGAAGGAAGCCAGTTTGGTCAGTCTAGAAAACAGGACACGGTGAGTTCTAGTCTTGCCTTAGGCACAAAAGCTAGCTGGGTGATTTTGGACCAATTGCTCTTCATCAGTCCAACCCACCTCACAGGGGTGTTGGGGGGGGGAATATGAGGAGAAAGGAGTATTATGTATGTTTGTTGCCTTGAATTACTTATTAGATTTTTATTCTTTCTTGTTTTATAAGTAAATAGGAATACAAGCTAATTGGAGGGCTAATCCACCTGGAGCTCCGTTTCCATCTGTCCTGTTTGCCATCGTTCGCTCCCTAGAGATTAAAATGGATGATCTGAAACTTGAGCTGGCCACGAACAAAGAGTGTATATTGAAGGTGGTGACCCTTTGAGAGCTGTATGCAATGAAATTTCATTTTGATGTATGCCGATTGGTGTACATTCAAAGTGACAATAAAGTTGTTATTATTATTTTGGATCATCGCACAGTAAGCCAGATGTTCAGACTGGATTTGGCATTTTGTCTACCTATCGAGTCCTTACCCAGGACCTGGGATAGGCAGATGTGGATGTTTGATGGTATTACAGATATCATCGCAGGATGGAAGCAATTCCTAGTAAGGCTGCCTTTTGCAATTGACTAATAGCAAATTTGACAATGCCAATGGTGTTCAAGTGGTGCTCCAGTTGTTTTGGGATTGCACCCAAGGAGCCTATGTCTATTGGTACTACCCTTGCTTGCTTTTGCCACAGTCTTTCTATTTCTATTTGTAGGTCTTTGTATTTTGTTATTTTCTCCAGTTATTTCTCGTCTATTCTGCTATCTCCAGGCACTGCCAAATCCACTATCCAGACTTTTTTGTCTTTCTTATCGACAATTGTTAAGTCTGGGGTGTTATGTTGCAGGTGCTTGTCTGTTTGAAATCCGAAGTCCCAGAGCAGTTTAATTTTATCATTTTCTATGACTTTCTCTATTTTGTGATCCCACCAGTTTTTGCTTACAGGCAAATGATATTTTTTGCAGATCTTCCAATGCACCATTGTTGCTACTTTGTCATTATTATTATTGTTGTTGTTGTTGTTGATAGTATTAATAATAATAATAATAATAATAATAATAATAATAATCAAGCAATGGCGTCTTTTACTGGCAATTTCTTATGGCAAGACAGAAACTGGCAAGTAGGAAGTTTGTTGCAGAGAGCAACTATCTTGCCAGCAAAATCGGTTCAAGATATTCTTCCGCTTAGGTCAAAAGCTGAGATGGGGTTCCCTCTTTCCAAGAAGAGAAAACAATTGTAAATTGGCAACTGGTAACAAGACAGCAACACCCAAATTTCTAGCAGAGGTGGTGTGGAGCCCACAGCTATATCCTCCATCACCCTGTCCTCATTTCCCCTGTTCTAGCATTTTCCATTGGTGACCAAGTAACTCTGCCTAACAATAGAATTTGGCTTGCTCCCCAGCTACCATTATTAAAAGCCAGTTTAGGGTAATGGTTAAGAGGCCGGATTAGAAATCAGAAGATAAGTTCTAATCCTGCCTTAGGCAGGAAAAACTAGCTGGGAGACTTATACCCAATCATTCTTTCTTGTTAGATAGGATAGCATAGCATATCCTGCCAGATAAGATAGCATAGTATTTAGCATTTTAAGCTTATTTATTGCCCCATAATGCTTCACAACCCTCTCTAAGCGGTTTATAGAGTCGGCATGTTGCCCCCAGCAATCTGGGTCCTCATTTTACCAACCTCGGAAAGATGGAAGGCTGGGTCAACCTTGAGTCCCCTCAGGATTGAACTCCAGGCTGTGGGCAGAGTTTGCCTGCAATACTGCAGTTTAACTACTGCACCATCAAGGGCTTTTTGCATGCAATACTACCGCATTTTAACCACTGCACCACCAGGATGGTGGTTATGGAGAAAATAAGAGGCAAGAGCTTCAGGCGTGCTATTTTGAGATATACAAAATAAAGGTGGGCTGTAAATCAAATAATTATACTAGGAATCCACATCAGCTGCCCATCTGTCAAGTAAATGCTTTGGAATCTCATAATGGGTAAATGACATACTTGACCCAGTTTTCAGACTGAATGAAGAATGGAGGAAGAAGAAGGCCTAGAGATGCATGCACACCATTCAACCAAAAGAGGGTTACTGGAATTTTTATGATTTAAAGAGAAAAAAAACACTCTTTCTCTCTCTCTTTTTTTTTAAAAAAAAAATACATTACTTTTGTTTTGTAGTCATCATCACTACAAAGTAGTTGCCATGGGGACAACACTTGGTTGGGAAGAATGGAATGCTGAAGTCCTGATGTGCAGGTAAGAAAATATTTTTTTTAAAGGAAAAAGAGGTAGCACTGATTGTATCCCCCCCCCCCTTCATTCCATCTGTTGAGAGCTTGTGGACACTGGCTTTTAAAAACTACTGCAAGTTTCTTTTGCTTTCTATATTAACTCTTTTTGTGTGTTTTTTTTTTTTCTGGTGCAGAGTTAAGAAATGTGATTGTCCTAGGAGCACCCTCTGCACTATTCCAGCAAAAGAGGGCTACTGGAGATTTTATGATTTAAAGAGAAAAAACATCCTTTTCAATGTTTTGTTTTGTTTTTAAAAAACTGTTTTCTACTTTTATAGGAGGCCTTAATATGAACATGTCTATGGACATGATAGAAGTATTCCAGTATCTGAGAAGCTGCCATAAAGAGGAAGGGTCAATTTATTTTCCAAAACATCAAAAGGCAAGACAAGAAATAATGGATGGAAACTAATCAAGGAAAGAAGCCACCTGAAATTAAGGAGAAACGTCCTAACAGTGAGGACAATTAACCAGTGGAATGGCTTGCCTTCAGACATTGTGGGTGCTTCATCACTGGAGGTTTTTATGAAGAGATTGGACAGCCATCTGTCTGAAATGGTATAGGGCAGGGGTAGGCAACCTTGGCTCTTTTATGACTCGTGGACTTCAACTCCCAGAATTTCTGAGCCAATATGGCTCAGCTTGGAAACCTCTCCCTTTCCCCTCAGCATGGCTGGCTCAGGAATTCTGGGAGTTGAAGTCCACGAGTCATAAAAGAGGCAAGGGTGCCTACCCCTGGTGTAGGGTCTCCCGCTTGAGCAGGGGGCTGGACTAGAAGACCTTCAAGGTCCCTTCCAATTCTATTCTGACTCTCAATCATCCAGGTCATGGTTATCCCAAAGTTTTTTTTTTCCAAAAGGCAATTGGACTTTGCTTTTTTTCCTTAAAAACGTTTCGCTTCTCATCCAAGAACTTAAGAATCCCCCGCCCCCCAAGAAAGTCCAATTTGGACTTTTGAAAAAGCACTTTTGGGACTTAATACAAATATCTTCTTGATAATACGCTTTGTGAAATAAAATGCCCAGTAATTTTCTTCCATTGTTGTTGTTTTAATTTGAAATAATATAGAGACTTGTTTTGTATTGAGCACTTCTCCTTTACTTTCATTGTGGGTTCCTTTTATTATATGAAACAAAGTTATTTATCTATAAACTTTGAACTGGGATTGGTTGAACTGTGCCATAAAATATGTCTGGTATTTTAAAACATAGGTTGGCCCTCCCAGCTTTCCATATTACACACTGCGGTTGTTAAGCTGTCGTGATAACACACCCTCAACACAGACTTACGTTACTACTGCTTCCATAAAAGAAGAAAGCCTCAGAGAGCAGACACATAGAAGACACCATAAATCTTTTATTTTTTAATAACTAAGCCATACCCTTCAGTTTGAAGGAAGTGTTACAGTCAGGAAACTTAATGTTTCCCCCCTTGGAAAGAACTGATGGTTCATAACCTACGGTGGAAAGATGACTTATTGATGATTTGACACTGTATGGAATAGGATACGATTTGTTCCATAAGTGCCAAAGATGGATTCTTTACACAGTACACTTAAGACGTACAGACCCCTGTACAACAGAATTATCTCTGTTTAGTCATCACTAATCCTGGATCAATATTTAGGCAGCAAGTCATCTCCAGAAAGAATGGATAAATAGCCAGGATTTTCCAATGACATCCACATTATACAGGTAGTCCTCGATTTACGACCACAATTAGGCCCAAAATTTCTTTTGCAAAGCAAATCATTTGTTGAGTGAGTTTTCCCTCATGTTACAACCTTTCTTGCCACAGTTGTTAAGTGAATCACTGCAGCTGATAAGTTGGTAACACGGTTGTTAAGTGAATCTGGCTTCCGCATGGATTTTGATTGTCAGGTCACAAAAGGGGATCACATGACCCCGGGAAGATGCAACCGTCATAAATATGAGTCAATTGCCAAGCGTCTAAATTTTGATCATGTGACCCTAGGGATGCTGCAACAGTTCTAAGTGTGATAAATAATAATAATAATAAAGTTGGAAGGGACCTTGGAGGTCATCGAGTCCAACCCCTGCTCAGGCAGGAAACCCTACACCACTTCGGACAAATGGCTGTCCAGTCTCTTCTTAAAAACTTCCAGTGTTGGAGCATTCACCGCTTCTGGAGGCAGGTTGTTCCACTGGTTAATTGTTCTAACTCTCAGGAAATTTCTCCTTAGTTCTAGGTTGCTTCTCTCCTTGATTAGTTTCCATCCATTGCTTCTTGTCCTGCCCTCAGGCGCTTTGGAGAATAGCTTGACTCCCTCTTCTTTGTGGCAGCCCCTGAGATACTGAAACACTGCTATCATGTCCCCCCACGTCCTTCTCTTCGTTAAACTAGGCATACCCAATTCCAGCAACCGTTCCTTGTATATTTTAGCCTCCAGTCCCCTAATCATCTTTGTTGCTCTTCTCTGTACTCTTTCTAGAGTCTCAACATCTTTTTTACATTGTGGTGACCAAACTGGATGCAGTATTCCAGGTGTGGCCTTACCAAGGCATTGTAAAGTGATATTAACACTTCACGTGATCTTGATTCTATCCCTCTATTAATGCAGCCCAGCACTGTGTTGGCTTTTTTGGTCATAAGTCACTTTTTTCAGTGCCATTGACTTCAAATAGTCACTAAATGAACTATTGTAAGTCGAGGGCTACCTATAATCCAGAAGAAAAAGAAGTCTGTCACTCAGAATTTACACATCGGGTCCCTGAGACACCTGAAGCAATGGAAGAAGCCAAAATGCCCGTGAGAACTTCTGGTAGAGGTTTTAACTAGGAGTGATAAACTTCTCTGGGCATCACAAGAAGCAACGGATGGAAACTAATCAAAGAAAGAACCAAGGAGAAATTTCTTGAGAGTTAGAATAATTAATCAGTGGAATGGGTTGCCTCTAAGAGTTGTGGTTGCTCCAACACTGGAGGCTTTAAAGAAGAGACTGGACAGCCACTTGGCTGGAATGGTATGGGATTTCCTGCCTGAACAGGGGGTTGGACTAGAAGACCTCCAAGGTCCCTTCCAACTCTATTATTCTGTTAAATACTTAATTACAGAGGGGCTCTTGACTAGCGGAGTGAAGAGAACATCACCATGACAAAAAATTCATAGCTATTGCTAATACAGACTAGGGAACTAGTCTGCTAATACAATTAGGGAACATAATAGGAACTTCTCAAATAATATTATAAAGTTTTGCAGGTGTTACCTTGCAGTGTTCATTTGCAAGATGATAGCTATGGATTAAAACACATTAAAACAACACATTTCCATTGTGGAAATTGGCAGACCTTGCCCTAAAACAATAAATTGTAAGCAGAACAATGGAAGAGCAGGACAGCAGGTTGCACCATACCCATTAATTTGCTCAGTTTGAATTTGCGCTTTCAGAAATATTTGTTATAAGGCTGTTGCTGTTAGAAATCGTTAATTGTCTGAGAACACAGGTGACAAAGCAACCGACAAACAATTTTCTATCACTCTTGGGAAAACTCTTGTGCAAAAGAGGGCAGGGTGTGCTGGTTTGAACACTCAAAAGACAAAGCACAACAATTTATTTAATAAGAGCATGATTATAATTATTTTACTGCTAAAGGTAAAATCTTGAATTAGGCTCCTGGTGACAACATGGATACATTCATGGTTGTTTGGGGCAAAGCAAAAATCTTTGTCCTCTTCCAAGATGCTTTTTCAACTTCCTAATATATATGGAAGCTGAAGGATTTCAGATGGTCTTCTGTCTAGATCAGGGTTCTCCAACCTTGGCAATTTTAGGACTTGTGGACTTCAACTCCCAGAATTCTTCAGCCAGCTATGAAGCCCACAAGTGTAAAGTTGCCAAGGTTGGAGACCCATAATCTATGTCACTGACCCTACTTCATTTTGCCAGAGATAAGTTAAGTTTGGTAGATAGCACCACCTCTTTGATCATGTTTAGAGTTACAGGATTTCTGATACACATCTTTTTATACATGAACACATCTTTTTGATACACATTTTTTTATACATGAACATGTGCACTTTACCAGCTCACTCTGGTCATGTTGCTTCTGGGTTGAGTGATCATCTCAGTGATGTGCATGCAAGTAGTCCCTGACTTACAACGAGTCACTTAATGTGATCATTTGAACTTACAATAGACCTCTCCAGAGCTATTTTGAAAATGCACCCTGCTTCAAAATGCATGTGACTACATTTTGGGTGCTTGGCATTTGGGCTCAGCTTTGTGCTGTTTGCAGTGCCCCACAATCACATGACTGTGCTTTGCAGCTTTTTTTTGCCAGTTTCCAGTGTTTACGTCCAAGTTCCAGCAAAAATGTCCATTGGATAAAATGGATTCGCTTAATGATTGTAGTGTTTGCTTAAGGATTGGAGTGTTCATTTAACAACTGCTGCAAAAAATGTCAAAAAAATCAGGTCCAGTCAAGTGATGCCTTGACTTAAGACATAATGACTTACAATCATAATTCCAGGTTCAATTATGATCGCAAGTAGAGGACTATCTATAAATATGTATATATCATTCCCTGCAAAGTTGATCCAATTTGCTCCTACAGTTGATATAAGAACTGCAAAGATCTCACCTGTGCTTTTTTCCTCTGTTCACATAGGTTGGAAAAAATAAAAGAAAAACCACAATAAAACAGAATAATTTATATAATTGAAAGGCAGTTTACCTGGTCAAGGTCAGGTTACCAGTGTAAATCCTTCTGGATTCAGATAACTAGTATTTTGAAAGGTTTCTTTGGAATACATATGTTGTCTTGGGGGTAATCTATATTCAAAGCAAATCAAGAGGTAAATTTATTCCTGCAAAGAATTAAACTGGCTAGTCAACAAAAATCAAGATTTACACATCGTGGTAAATCCTGGCTTGTTGATTTAAGATAATTAGCAAGGCTGCATCATAGAATGTGGGTTATTGACCACAATGGCTGGGTTTAGACCAGACATGTCAAACTCGTGACATCACATGATGTCACGCAACGTATCGGAGCTTTTTCCCCATTGCTGGCAATAGGGTGGGCACGGTTTCCTTGTGACGGTCCGGCCTATGGGCCGGCAGTTTGACACCCCTGGTTTAGAGTAGACAATACACTAGATATCAAACAAACTCATAATTTGGCTTAATGTGATGTCTGGACCTAGCCTTATATATACAGTAAGTAGCGTATAAGGAAAAGTTTGTATGATTTAAGTACAAAGTGCATGAAAATATACACTCAATATTGAAAAAATCAAAACTCATCTGCCTATCCCCTCACTCTCCCAGTCTTGCTTTCTTCATGAAGATATTCCTTATACCTAAGGACCTTCATCTGGCTACCTTGTGAACTTTTCTATCTACTGTCTAGCTGCCCATCTACTCAAAAAATACTATCATTCTTTGCAACTTAATAATGTACAAAATCTTGGAGTGAAATGGAAAGCACAACCAGTTTTAAATGAGGATGCTTAAGAGTATAATTAGGAGAGTGGAGACTAAGACATATGAAGGAACTGGGAATGTCTAGTCTAAGAAAGAGAAGGACTAGGGATGACATGATAGCAGTTTTGCAATATTTAAGGGGCTATCGAAAAAAAGAGGGAGTCAATCTATTCTCCATAGCACCTGAAGGCAGGACAAGAAATAATGGATGGAAATTTATCCAGGAGAGATCCAACCTAGGAGAAACTGCCAGACAGGGAGAACAATTAATCAATGGAACAGCTTGCCTCCAAAAGTTGTGAGTGCTCCATCACTGAGCACTCAAAGGAGACTTGAAAGCCATTTGTAAGCAATCAACCAATTGAATAGCTTGCCTTAAGAACTTGTAGGTTCACTGGAGGGTTTCAAAGAGACTGGACAATCATTTGTCTGAAATGGTACACTGTAGGATCTCCTGCTGGAGCAGGGGGTTGGACTAGAAGATCTCCAAGGTCCCTTCCAACTGTGTTATTCTATGTTCTATGTTCCATTTATCTGAAATCAGATAGGCTCTCCATGCTTGAGCAGAGAATTGGACTAAAAGATTTCCAAGATCCCTTCCAACTGTGTTATTCTGTTATTATTAAGTGGCACAGAGACATTCTCTTCACCAATAGCTTTACCACTTATTCCTTTAAGCCAGCTATTTTTTTTTTTTTGAGAAAAAAAAATCAATTGCTGAAACACGATCCTTTTAAAACTATTCTGAAAAGTTGAGTTTACCTTTGGCCTACATGAAAATGTAAATTTCAAACAATCAGTGAGTCATCTTTTTAAATGCTACCCAAAGCCATGTGGAAAAAAGAGAGAAAAGCAAGGTCAATCTTCACTCGATAATTTAAAGTCAAAAAGCCCAAACAGACCCATGTATTGCAATCTTTTCCAACAAAAAGTGTTCCAGTTTTGTTAGATTTCAGTTTTTGTGAACCTCGGTCACATTGCTTTTTGAGATGAGAAATAAGTCCTTTTTTTAAAATTAAAAGAACTGCAAAAAATAATTGCATTTTTTTAAAAAAATAAATAAATCCCACAGCTTAGTTGAGCAACACCTAGATGTGGATGGTGATTTTGTGGCTTTCCAACTGTTGCTGAAGAATTTTCAGTATTAGCTGTGCAGACTAGGACCTCAAGGAACTGCAGATCAGCAGTAGCTGAAGAGCTTATTTCTTTATTCTTATTCTAGGTTTAGAAAATTAGAAATAGGTTAATGCTGCAGCCTTGCTCCACCCCTTAGGAACAATAAGGCAGCCAAACCTAGAAAGCCTCATGTAAAATTGGGGTATAATAAATGTAGTAATTATGCTGTAATGACCGTAATAAAGATTTGATTGATAGTATCAAACATTTATCATATCGACTTGTATCTCTCAATTAGTAGAATGCTTATATAGAAGATTCCTTTTTTTTTTGTAACAGAATGTATAATATGTTCAGTGTGCATTTACATCATAGTTTTTGCAATCGTGTAAGGTAGGCCTATGATCAAGATGAAGGCTGAATGGAAAGTGGCTTGCTTAAACTCAGTTTGCAAGTTATTAGGAGACAAACCATCATTTAACCTCACATCTATTCTCACATTACCATGAGCAAGACATCCACAAATGGGGATTTAAACCTTTAGTTTCAAATCCACTACACCTAGCTTAACTGAGATACACATATACATTCTCTACTTACCACAATTGGGGCTAATGTGTTGCATCTGATTTAACAACCTTTTTTGCCATAAGTTGTTAAGTGAATCATTAAACAAATCCAGCTGTACCCTTTGACTTTGTCAGAAGCCCCCTGGGAACGTTTATTTATTCTACCCCACCTTTATTTATTTGGCATACAGCTCCACCTTTATTTTCAGAATAACAATCAACGTAGCAAACACACCTTCTTCCGATTTTCTCCACAACAACCATGTGAGGCAAATTGTGCTGAGAGAGGATGATTGGCCCAAAGTCACCAAGCTGGTATTCATGGTTAAGGCGCGACTTGAACTCATGTCTCCCGCTTTCCAGCCTGGTACCTTAACCGTTGTTCCAAACCGACAGTCACAGGATCCTGGAATTTTGCAACCATCAAAAATGCATGCCGATTGCCAAGCACTCAAAAGTTTGATTA
This sequence comes from Crotalus tigris, assembly GCF_016545835.1. Lineage (NCBI taxonomy): Eukaryota > Metazoa > Chordata > Lepidosauria > Squamata > Viperidae > Crotalus > Crotalus tigris. Next base: position 214,460 of record NW_024098558.1, on the reverse strand, counting down.
CATGACTATGAGGACTCTACGACTGTCACAAGTACAAGGATTGGTTGCAAGTCTTCAGTGCCATTGCCACTTTGAACAGTCAATAAATGAATGGTTACAACACGAGAACTATCTGTAAACTACTTAGGGCTCTTAGCAATTGTGCTCCAGCAGATCATAAACCATTCCTCTTCAACCTATGTATGTAGGCAACCTTGGCTCTTTTATGACTCGTCAACTTCAACTCCCAGAATTCCTGAACCAGCATGGCTCAGCTTGGAAACCTCTCCCTTTCCCCTCAGCATGGCTGGCTCAGGAATTCTGGGAATTGAAGTCCACGAGTCATAAAAGAGCCAAAGTTGCCTACTCCTGGTTTAGGGTTACTGCTCCATCATCCCAATCCTTGGTGATGCTAAGACTGGTGGAGATTTGTAGCCCAAAGTGTCTGAAAAGAGGCAAGTTAGGGAAGATATTTGCCATGACTTACATATGTTCAAGTGACCCAAATGCAGTCAGATGGTGCCACGATTGCAGAGTTTATTATTCCCAAGTTTAAAGCACAGAAATATTAACTGCCCTTCTGGGACATTAACAGAATTTTCCCATGAATGTCTGGATATTCTGATTCTGTGAAAGCAACAGTGTCTTTCTGGCATTTGCCTTTGCCAAATGATCATCGCCTTATGGAATTCTTTGCAAGAATCCATGAGAATTACCCAAGTATAAGAAGTTTTCATAATCAAAAATATATCATTGTCAGCTCTACTATTCCAATTTGGGGACGAAGAGCTCAAACGAGAGCTGAAAGATGAATTGTAAATGGCACGTTCAAGCATGCTGTCTCAACCTGGTCAACTCCCAGGGGGTTTAGGCAGTAGATACCCATTCTTTTATGAGAGCAGCAGCCTTGAGGAGGTCTACCCCATGCTATGAAATCATGAGATACTATTTGTCTTTCTACTGCACTTAAAACTTAGCTCAGCAGAAGGCAAACCAATGTTTGCGTATGTGTACATAAACTATTCCCTCCGTCCAATTAGCAGACTATCCAGGCTAAAAACATAAACCTCCATCAAGGAGTTCCAAGAACTGAGAGAGCTCTTGTTGCACAGAGCACGTATCTCTAGAGCAAGGGCCTTCAAACTTGGCCCTTTTATGTCTTGTGGACTTCAACTCCCAGAATTCCTCAGCCAGCTCCCAGAATTCCTCAGCCAGGCATGCTAGCTGAGGAATTCTGGGAGCTGAAGTCCACAAGTCTGAAAGTTGTCAAGATTGCAGAACCCTGGACTAAGGGACTGACAATGCAGGCAGCGAGTTTCTGGGGCCAGCCAGAACTGTGGTGCAGGCCAAATGCTGTAGTAAACATGGGTCTTCAAACTTGGCCCTTTTATGACTTGTGGACTTCAACTCCCAGAATTCCTCAGCCAGTGTGCCTGGCTGAGGAATTCTGGGAGTTGATGTCCACAAGTCATAACAGGGCCAAGTTTAAAAGACCCCTGCTCTAGACCTTAAGACCTGTGGACTTCAACTCCCAGAATTCGCTAGCCAACATGGCTGGCTGAGGAATTCTAGAAGTCCACAAGTCTTAAAGTTGCCAAGTTTGCAGATCTCTGGCATATAGCGATGCTGTATGGCAAGCTTCTGTATTAACCTAACATTAAGGAAAGGAGGAATAAGAAGAGGTAACACATGCCTGTGATGCTTGTTGAGCTCTTGATCTGTGTCCAACCTGGAGGAGGATGTCACAATTTGAGAACTTTTATTTTTAAACAAGGTTTTTCCCATGGAAACACTAATCAGTTTGATGGTAGGAAAAATGCTGTAGTAATCACCTACATGGAGTTTTTAAAAAGTGCTCCTTTGTTCAACAAGTTGAGGGTGGAATTATATCTTTTGACCTTCACATAATTTTGCCACCAAGAATGTAAACAGAAAGCTTTTACAAAGATAAGATAATGTTCTAATGTTCTTCAATAATGTCTGACAACATCAACATATCCATGGGAACTACTTAATAAAAAGAAAAACACAGAATGTTTGAATTATCTGTGTAACTATACTTCAAGAAATAAATTTGATTTGAATTTGACCAGCTGTCCAGCAGTGAACAAATATTCAGATAAAGTAGATCTTGCCTTTACAAAGAAAAATGGTAAATTAGTTCTTTCCCCTTTAACTATCTCTAATATTCTAGACAGAGAAAAATATTTTCAGTTATTTTACAATTTAGTACCAAGCAGATACATAGATTTGCAACGTCTGACATCTATCATTTCTTGTACACTTTATTTATGATCTAGAAAATACTTTTAGATTACCAATGACAAAAATAAAAAAAATTGATTTGGAGGATATATTTCTCTGTGAAAATAATACAACTTTCAAAAAATGTAAATATTTTCATGATGGAATTCCTTTCAAAAATACTTGTAAGAAAATATCATTTTACAACCACTATTACATAGCGAAATAAGTTCTGTTCTCTACAAAATTCAGAATCATTAATAACTAAATATCAACTCTGAAGCTAGGATACAGTTGCTGGATTTAACAGGAAGAACATCATCTTGGCTTCTTTAATAGCAGTAAACATTTACTATTTTTTAATGAGTTCTCCATGCTGATCAGTCCTAATATGGAAGTAAAGTCCTGCTTCCTGTGTATATTCTGTGAAATATATGCAGAATTTTTCCATTGCAAATTTTCCGCTTACAGTGACAGCTGTAGAAGGTTTGATGAGCATCCATGAGAAGTAACACCAGATGCCCTCACCACCACTGCTTAAGGACCTGTTCTGCTTGTCAATAGCCAAGTTAGGTACACTCAGATTTTGTGCTTAAAAACATACAATATTGCATATGAGCTTGACAATCATGGTATGCAGAGCACATACCTCAGAATACATCAGGTTCCTAAAAAGACACCGTTTCCAACACAACACGTAACTCCTTAAGACCTTTATCAACTTTGCTTATCGCAACTTCTGAACTCTCAGAAGCAAATGGGGGAAGCAAATTAGCGCTGGATTATCTCACTTTCTGCCTGACTAGCTTCCTTCTTCCTTAATGCACATAATTACAGAAGTGCATTAGTAGAATAAACCAAAGTTCTTGAAGTTAAGCTGGTCCTTGTTTGGTATGCGAGAAATTTATGGGCTGACAATGGCGGGTTATACCTTCAGCCGAATGAAGTACTGTAGCAAATTCCCTGGATTGCACCACTTTAATCTAGAGATGAGGAATTGGGGAAATAAACCTGGTTTGGGTGTCCCAATATATAGGAAACTGCAAAAATAAACTAAGCAGCATAGGCAGAAGGAATCACATTACTGCATTTTTTCCCCTGCTGGGCATTTTTCAAAACATAGGAAGGATTTTTTTTTATTTTTTGAACAGTGGGACATTTTGATACCAAAACAGCCTTTAGTGATATGATTACTAACTTCTGGCTGAATGTTACAAAAAAGGACACCAGAGAATGCTTCTTTGCAAGATCAAGGGGCCATGGTCTAAGCTCATTTCAGATGATCAGTGATTTGTCTAAACTGATTTGTGGCTCTGTCTAGCCACCACTGGGACAAACAAAGCACACAGTGAAAAGGAGCAAGGCTTTTATCACAGTCTTTCCCTCACTTATCAACCCATAATCCGTAGGTTGCTTACTCTAGTCTAGAGAAATAACCAACCACCACAACTCACTCCTCTGCCAAGGTGGTAATAGATGAGTTCATTTTGGATGTGTGGGATTGAAAAGCATCCCTTCTGGTTTTGCAATTAAGAGGTAGCAGAGAATATTGTCTGTTTAAGCGGTGGTTAATCATTGTTAAGCGTGTTTTAAAATGCTGCTTAGTTACACCAAACACCTTTGCTTCCCAATATGCAACTTTACTACTTAAAACAAACCAGAGGCTTTTATGAAAAATCAGCCATTAGCAAGGAAGTTGTCTGTTGACCAAAACATACAATTCTTGCTTCTTGCTTCTTCTATTTGCTGATCGGAATGAAGATAATAAATTCCTAGCTACAAAGCAACTCCTGAAGCACAGCTTCTAGTTAATGCATGCTGAAGAGTTTTTTTTTTATAGAATTGGGAACTACACAGCTGCAGTTTCATGTCAGTAGGAATAATGCCCGAGCAGAATTTTTACCAATTCTCGCTTTATAACTGTGTCTTGCCAACAAGGTACATCTTTGAATCTCCTCCATTTTTACAAGGGGCACAACTACTTTTTCCTTCTTCCTTGTGTTAATATCCCTAGAGAAGCAAAAGTCCACCAAGAAAAAAAAAAAAAAAAGCATCAACAGAAATCAGCTTGAGGAGCTGAAGACAGAAATTTCCTAACCTGAAAATGAACAATGCCTATCATCCCTTTCCTGTTTTCCTATTGTTTATGGAGACAATATGATTTACTGACTTACAGAATGAAACCCCCCCAAAAAATGTACTGAAAAAATGCACAGACGATGCCGGGCTTCTGAAATAAATGATTTTTATACATAAAGAAATAAAAAAAATAAAAGGCTGCAAGAAAAAGAAATTCTTCCAAATGCAATAACGAGCCTAGTCCTCAGGCTTTTAACAGTAAAACTAAGGCAACCCAGCTTCACTGCCTAGGATTAAAATGCCTTTTCAAGAAAGTAGCCTGTCTCTTGTGTCACCTCTTCCAACAATACATAATGTGCTCAAACAGTACTTGGATTTGTAGCAAATTAATCCTGCTGTAACCACTGGTGCTAAGAAGGTTTAGCTGCCTTCCCACTTAAACTTCAACAACTTATAAAAAGATTGGATGGTCATGGCTTAACCCAACTTCACTGTAATTAAAGGAAAGAGTTTCTTGGTAGTGTTCCTAAATGAAAAACTGCAGCCCTTATTCCGGGGTAATTCCATTTCTTTGTAATCCCATTTTCTGTGCGGACAGTTTACATCTCTCCACGCCACACAGAAAAGGCCCTTCAGCCACAGCCAAATCCTTCAGCGCAAGCAAGCCAAAAACCCTGTGACCCCCAAATGCACAATAATTTAGCCATTAAATCCTCACGAGAGAGACCTGGGGAACAGGAAGAATGGAACGCCATAACCAGAAGAACGAAAGGGAGAGATTCTAGAAATGCCAAAACAGAGGAGGAGGTAAAACAAACAAACAAAAAAAAGGGGGGGGGAGAAATGACCTTGCTATAACACATTGAATCCTGTAGTTCACCGATGCTGGACCTCGTCCAGTTTGAAACAAGCAAGGAGCTAAGCAGGAGGAACAGGGGTACCAATCGGGAAGAGAGACTTATGCATAAACAGTGAATGAGGAAGATCTTTCCTGAGATTTAACCCTCAACGTATAAACTTGCTGGCTTCAAGCAAGCACCAAAGGAGTTAAGTGCTGAAGGACTGATGCTTAATCAGCTTTGCCCCTTTCCTTCACATGGGATTGGAGTGGACCTGCACTGGAAGAGCCCAAAGGGCTTAGAACAGCTCAATTTCGCAGGATTCAGTTTTAATCCGTCACCAAGATTAAGCAGCCGGACTGTGCTACTCAGCAGCAGTCCGGGCACCTGGTGTGCCATTAGCACCCTCTTCCTTGTCAGCCTCGGCTGCCTGGAGATGGCTGGACAATTCTTGGATGACAGCCACCTTTCCAATTTGATCATTCCTTCTTTTCTCCATAATGAGATCTTCCAGGCTCTGAAACTCGAGCGTGTGACCGCGTTTATCTCCCAGCTGGATCTGCAACCGGTAAGGCTGCTTCCCTATGCGCAGTTCACCCCCAATTTTGAACTCGCGCTTGCCGTAGCGGCACCAGGCGGCAAAACATTCGGAGTTCCTCCAGCAGAGATCCTGGTCTTTGCGACCCACTTGATCCAGGGCGTTCCGCACCACGCTGGCGGGGTTTAGCGGTTTATAGCGGTACAACTGGTTGGCAATGCGCCCCCGTCGGCCCTGGCTGGCGTCTGTGAGAAAACCGTTCACCACTTCGAGTCTGTGCAGATGGACCACTTGGAAGTCTCCCACGTACACGACCCAGTGAGGATATTGGGCCTGGCCCACAAATTCTATCAGATCGCCTGGTTTGCACCTGTTCAATAGGTTTTCTGGTGTGTAGGTGGTCAAATGGCCCCCACCACCACCACCCCCCACCTCACCAGATGGGGTGTGGTCACCAGAAAAGCTTTTCTGATAAATGCACTCGTCGCGGTAATAAATGGAGCATTCCACTTCGTGAAGCTGCGGGTCATAGGGCTGTGACGCAGGGTGCTCTCCACCAAGCTCTGCTGGGTCCTGCTGAGGCTCTACATCGTCATCATCATTGGAAAATATGTAAGACACTCCAATTCTGGGACCCTCGTCTCTGTCCATGCCGGCTGGGTCAGTCGTGGGAACCTCTCTGTAGTTTAAGTGGGTCAGTTTCTCTACTTGATTCCCCATGCCTGCTGAAAGAGAACCAAAGAGGCATTAGTACAGGTATAAACGAATGAGGAATAAATCAAGTAGATCTCCCTAAGTCAATCTGCTAGCAATCTTCTTGGCAGGCTTCCATCAACGGCTTATGGTTATCTTCCTACCATTCTCTGAACCCAGTTTTCTGATATGGCTTGTAGTCCTGGTGGTCTCTCGACGCTTAAATTTGGGAGGGGGGGTGTAATTCTACAGTCAGCAAGATTCTTCCCGTTTCTGTCTGCTGAAGGTGCAGTGCAGAGTAAGCAATGCCAAATAAGTGTTTTGCAGCTCACTTGGGACTAGCCTTCCTTCACGTTTGTTTTTAAAGGCAAATTCATATAGTTGGACCACTTCTCAGTGACAGCCCTGAAGCAATGTTCTTCCACCTCTCTCCTCAAAGCCACCGTCAGCTTGCTTGAGCCCCACTGCACATATATGTGTCCCAGGGATGCCACTCCGAAGTTCCTCGCAAAGGGATCAGTAAGGATCATGCTAGAATAATATACAGCTTGACTATTTTGTTTAATAAAAAGAAGCTGGAGGGGGCAGTATTGAATAGATGAAGAATCTTAATTTTCTTTAACAGGTCCTCTTTTTCAAAGTTGCTGGCGGGGGGAGGGGGGGAAAGGGAGAAACTTTAAAATGGGGAAACACCTAAAAGCCAAAACGTCACGCGACTCCTTCCTGCATCCTCACAACCCTCTTATTCCGAAGGACAAGGCAGTATTGCTCAGGCAATACAGACAACACCTGAGCCCACAGTTTCTGTTGCTAAGCAAGACAGTTGTTAAGTAAGTTTTGCCCCATTTTATGAACTTTCTTGCTCAAAGTTGTTAAGGGAATCACTGCAGTTGCTAAGATAGTAACAGGGTTGTTAAGTGACTCTGCCTTCCCCATTAAAGTTTCTTGTCAGGTTGCAAAAGAGGATCACATGACCCAGGGACACTGCAACCATCATCACTATGAGTCAGTTGCCAAGCAGCTGAAGTTGGACCACGTGACCGTGGGAATGCTGCAATGGTCGTAAGTCAAAGGTCACTTTTTCAGTGCCACTGTAATTTCAAGTGGTCACTAATGAATTCTTGTAAGTTCAGGACTACTTCTACTACAGAATAAAAAGTTATGAAGGGCCCGGCCACCACTGCTGTTAATCTAAATCGCCCAGGGGGCGATTTCATTTTTCAAGGGGGCAATAGAACGAAAAGGGGCGACATGGGGGCGAAAGAACGAAAGGGGGGCGATATGGGGGCGATGGAGCGAGATGTTTTGGGGACACTTTTGAGATTTTTTCGTACAGTGAATAGCTGTATATCTGTCGTATAAAAACATCAGATGATCACTATTAGTGGATTGTTTTCAAATGTTCCTCCAGCTAGCTTCAGTATAGAACACCGTACATATGTGAATACGCATTGCTTATCTTCATGCGCGTTGCATAGCAGCCTCTACCCATACAGAGGCGCGCCATTGGCCAGAATATGGGAGATATGGGAAAAAGACTGGAAATAAATTATTTGCATCGCTATGTCTGGATGACAATTTTAAAGAAAACAAAAAAAGGGTTTGCATAAATTGAAGAATTATTTCCTATGTTGTGACTGAGAGGTTATGTTGGGGGAGGGGGACGATGACAACTTCCTCATTGGCTCAAGGGGGCGATTCGTTCAAAAAGGTTAAGAACCACTGATCTAAATTACCAAGTTGTCCAAATCTCTTGAAAGAGATGATTTAGAATATGCAGAAGCTGTACAAAACATCTCCCACCCCCAATAATTATAGCATCTGGGGTTTTGGCCCCTTCCCTTTCAAACTTGCATAGCTGCTTCAGAATTTGTTCCTGGCTGTCTTTACAAGTGAAGTGAAATGTGTGGACAGACAAGCAGGCAGGCACCCACAGCTTCTGAAGCAACTGGAAAAAAGACAATAGACACACACAAAACCCCAGCATTTCTTAACACACAAAAGCCCACACACGTTTTCTGATTAGAATAGGGAGGGGAGAACTCGTTCTACCATCCCACATAAGGAACTTGGAATTCATCTCATTGCAATCCAGACCTTAGGAAACGTGTTTGGGTTGGGAATGCTTTCCTGGATTTTTATAAAGCCAGCCTGGGGCTCTGGAGTTGTGTGTCTACATTGTGGAGTTCATCGTTGGAAGAAAAGAAAAAAAGATAGGATGAAATTCTACACTTGTTTCTTGAATGTGAAGCACATCTCCTTTCATATCAGCTTTATAATACAACCACAGGGGTCTTTGTTAGCTTCCTCCAGACTCCTATGCCCCATCTGATTTTTTTCTAACTGGTTGTGTGACTATAATATGGATAAAGTGAATGGAGAGTCCCGTGCCCTACATGGAACCTATGCAGCCCATAATATGCCCTCAAAATTCCAGATGTGCTTGTAAATCCACAAGGATAGATGACTCTCTTCTCTATAATTTTTATCAGCTCTCTATAAGCAAGACCAATACAAAAGGGAATAGAACAGAACAGAATAGAATATAGAATAGAATGCAGAATAGAATAGAAAATAGAATAGAATGCAGAATAAAATATAGAAAATAGAATAGAATGCAGAATAGAATATAGAAAATAGAATAGAATGCAGAATAGAATAGATTAGATTAGAATAGAATAGAATAGAATACTTGGAAGGGACCTTGAAGGTCTTCTAGTCCAACCTCCTGCTCAAACAGGAAATCCTATAAAACTAGTCCTTGACTTACAACAGTTTTAGTGACTGTTCAAAGTTACAACAGCACTGAAAAAAGTGACTTATGACCGTTTTTCGCACTTGTGACCATTGCATCATCCCCATAGTCACATAATCAAAATTTCAACACTTGGCAACTGGCTTGTATTTATGACGGTTGTAGCGTCCCAGGGTCATGTGATCCCCTTTTGAGACCTTCTGACAAGCAAAGTCAATGGGAAGGCCAGATTCACTTAAGAACAGTGTTACTAACTTAATAGCTGCAGTAATTCATTTAACAACTGTGGCAAGAAGGGTCGTAAAATGGGGCACAACTCACTTAACAAACGTCTTGCCTGTAAACAGAAATATTGGGCTCGGTTGTGGTCGTAAGTCGAGGACTACCTACAATATATTCATGTCTGAAATGAGGCCAATAAACATTGGTTTAAAGCCACCTAGAGCAGGGGTAGGCAACCTTGGCTCTTTTATGACTTGTGGACTTCAACTCCCAGAATTCCTGAGCCAGCATGGCTCAGCATGGAAACCTCTCTCTTTCCCCTCAGCATGGCTGGCTCAGGAATTCTGGGAGCTGAAGTCCACGAGTCATAAAAGAGCCAAGGTTGCCTACCCCTGACCTAGAAGATTCTCCGCCAAGGTAAAGACTTGGGCCAAGGGTATTTTTGGATCATCATAGTTCTGTCTCCTTCATGCTGCATGAGAAATGATGAGAGGAGTATTCCCCAAGAACTCTCCTTAGCTACAAATTCATTAGGTGGCAGATATTTTCATATGCAACTTTAGGATGCAAGGAGCTGCCTTAGGTTAAATCAGAACATCTTGGGCCATCTTAAAGAGGGACACTTCCTTCTGAATAGGAACAAGTTCAAGCCTTTTTTAGTTTTGCTACTTAGGATTCAGTAATCCCTGACAATTAAAAACTGAAAAAGGAGAATATTTGTAGCTCCAGGACGAAAGGGGGGGGGGTCCTTGGTGCTCTCTGAGCTTGGTTGTTTTTTTTTTTTTTTTTTTTTGTAGATATTTCATTACCCAAACTAGATAACACCATCAGTGTACCCATCAGGAACCCATCTATCCAAAGCTAGAAAACTGTAGGAAGTTTAGCTTTCTTATTTGTCCATATATTAGTTCTGAGCATTAACCAGAAATCAGCGAGGAAAGCGTTTCATCCTGCTGATGTCTCAATCAAGAACCGCCTTGTAAAATTGATATTTGCAGGCAGCCAGTGGGGAATTTCTTCTCAACAGAAATGCTATCTTTATCATATGCACTTTTCTCAGGACCTCAGCAAGGAAAAAAAAAAAAAAAAACAGGCTCAACCCTTCCCTTCCAATCAGCTGCCATCCTCCCATTGATCTCTTCCAGCAGGAGACATTCTCTGCTTTCCTTTTAGAAAACAGAAAAAAAAGCTAAATGTCATGAAGTCCCTGTTCCCTGGCCATTCGCTGGACACGGTATAAAGGTACACAGTAGCTCTGCCAATGGAGATTGCCACAGGGATGAGCAAAGCGAGAGAGCAAAATGTACACACATCACCTTGGGAGACATGGGGGGGGGAGGAGTATTTGTCAGGCAAATAGCAGGAAAGTCTTTAGGGTAAATTGCACGTGGCACGCTGGGAAAGGGAGGGAACAAAGGCTGAAACAACAACAGACTTTCCCACCTGTTGATGACAGTGAAGCTGCAACAGGCACAACGAGGAAGCTGGAGTAGCTCGAACTATTACTAGGCAATAGGACAAAGCCAGAGAGAGTCATTTTCCATACAGGAGATGAATGCAAGTAAAAAGTTTGCTGACACCTAGAAGGAAGGCTCTTCTCCATATTTCTCAATAGTTTCGCTTTGCCCAGGGGTGGAGGCGTATTTTAAAGACTTTGCAGCTATTGGTGAAGGCAGCCTAAAGTTTACGGGAGATCAGAGAGGAAGGAATAGAGGTGTTATACGTCCCCACTTCCTCCGAGACTAGCAGGTGCAAAAGGGCCCCCAGCATATGTTTAAACAAGTCTTTGAGTGGCTCAGCAAGTCACACGGAGCAGGCACCCAAAGGCCGCCTCCACATATATGTCGATATATATTCTACAAAGGGAAACAATGGTACTTAATGTAGCATATCCTTCAGCTGAGTAGAAAAGTTATAGCAAGTCCTACAGGACTTGGATGTTTAGCAAGTGGGAGAATAGTGAAGCTTTAAATCACTGTCTGGCTGAAAGGCAGAGGGGACCAGCTTTCTGCAAAGAAGAGGATCAAGGCAGAGGAAGTTTATAGTTGCTTGCCTTTTGGCGAGTAAATCCTACAGGCCAGCAAAGATCTTACTTTTGAGGAAACATGGTTAGAAGATTGTTAACCAGTTTCCCACATAGTACAAATATATACCATTAAAATGGAAGGCAAAAATCATTTTCTTCTTTAACAAGAAGCCATTCTAGCATCCTGTTCCTCCCAACTGCCAGCCACCTGCTTCTGGAAGATGCAGAAGCAGGTCAAGACAATTAAAATAATATGAAGGTGAGAAAACCATAATAAAAATGACATTTCTATTTAGCCTTGTCAGAGCACTTCCTGCTAATCATCTGTGCTTCCCGCATGTTACCACAACCCTGTGCAGTAGGCCCTTATTAAGGCTAGTCAACGTTAATCTGGGACAGAGGCCAAGAATAAAATCAAAGGCCCCAGGATCATTGGAACTCCTGCTAAAGGTCAAAGAAACATTGCAGAATAAAAACTACCAGGTTCGACTGGAAAGACTCATGGTAAGCTTTGTAAGAGCCAGTTTAGTAATTACGGCACCAGGCTAGAAATCAGCAGGTCCTGAGTTCCAGTCCTACCTTGCTTTAACTGTCTGCCTTTGGACCAATCCCTGTCTCTCAGCCCAGCTCACAGGGTGCTTGTGGTGAAAATAGTTAAGGGAAGGAATGCTGGAAACGTTCACCATCTTACACTGTTTATATCCTAGTAAACGGGATATAAATAAATTAACACATCAATAAACCAACACCTGCTTTGAGCTAAAAGCAAAAATTAAGAGGCACGTCTGAAGGGGCTTTTTAAGAACTGTTTGAAAGAATGGAAGCTCTGCTCCAAAGCTAAACCAGCTTTGCCTACCTCCCTTCTTTTGAAAAGGGGGGGGGGAGGAAGGACGTTTTATTTCTCCACACACACACACACACACACACACACACACAGACACACACGACTGCTCGATTCCTCTGCCTTTCATTGACTCCTTGCCGCTGGAAACTTTCTATAAGGGCGACTCCCTCCCTCTCCGCCCTCCCCCTCGTTTTCTCCATCAGCTTCTTCCCTCAGCACCTGGGATCAAAGTATGCGGGGGGGGGGGAGAAGAAGGGCTCCTGGCAAGCCCAGGTGAGCTCCACTCACCTGGCCGGCCGCCTCCTCAGAACAAACAAACCGTCGACCAGCCCAGGTGTGCCGGGTTGCTGCCGTCACCTGATCCACTCCCCATACCTGCCCCCGCCTTTCCTCCTCCTCCTCCTCCGTCCTGAGCGGCTGCTTGATGATGGAAGCGGCGGCGCTGGAAACTTACCAGGCGGCGGGTGCTGCTGGGGCTGCGGCCGGGAGGAGAGACCCGGACTCCGGGGCGGGCGAGACGTAGAACCGATGGGAGCTGGTTGCTCCTCTTCCCGTCCCCCGTCGGGGGCTTCTTTAGCGGCCGATCGCCGGCAGCCCCGAGTTGCCGCTCGCCTCCTTCATGGTCCTGCGGCTGGGGCGCCTTGACCGCTCTCGTCCCGACCCGCCGGCCTGAGCAACAAGCGAGGGAGACCCGGGCTGGGGTGAAGGGGGGGGCGCCGGCAAGAGGCACCCACCCCGCCGGCTTCCGAGGCGCCCCGCTTGCCCCTCTGGCCAGAGGCGCCGGGCGCCGCTGCTCTCGGCTTCTTCCCGGTCCGCGGCGGCGGCGGCGGCGGCGGCGTGCCACGCGCTCCAGCGGCAGAGCCCGGCGGCGCCCGGCGCTTCCTCCGCCGCGTGCCCCGCGCTCGACGCAGCACCGCTCGCCGCCAGCGGAGGGAGCTTTCCTTCGGGGGCGGGAGGGGAGGAGTTAAATCCGTCCTCCCCCCCCCGCTCCTTTTAGGGGAGGGGCGTTCGGGCCGAGCCGGTTGGCTGTCCAACCGGCGAGGGCGGGAGGGCCAACTTTTCTTTTTTTTAATGCTCGTGTGCCTTTTTTTTTTCAAATGGGGGGGGCGCGGCAGATCGCTTCTCGCCAGGCCTTTAAAGAGGAGAGCTCTTCTGGCTAAGGATTGGCTCCCCCCTCCCCGGCTCTCTTTTCCCCTCCCTCCCTCTGTTGGAAACCGTAACTGTGTGAACGACGGAAGCTGGATGGTGGTTTTTTTTTTTTTTTTTCGGTGTTGGGGAACCAAGGCAGCAGGTTGCCGCGTTCCTTGCTGCGCGTCGTGGGCGGCGGGGGAGTTCTGCCGATGGCGAGTTGGAGATCCGAGCGAGGCGGTTTGCCTCCTTCCTCAGCTGGTTGCCGAGCCCGGTTTCGGTGGCTAAGCTGGAGTTCGGGGCTGGGGGCTCGTGGCTGGCCCGCAGAAGGCAATTCTGCTCGCTGGCTTGTAGAAACGGCTTCTGCTAACTAGGTGGTGGGAAACGGATCCTGTCTCTAGTTGGGCTGGAGCTGTGGGATAAACAGACTGACCTTGGTCTAGTGTTTAAAGCACGAGGAGACGGAGGAGGGGATGGGGAGTTCTAGTTCCCCCTTTAGGCATGGAAACTGGCTGGGTGACTTTGGAGCAATCACCGGGAGGCTGTGAGTTCTAGTCCTGTCTGAGGCATGAAAACTGGCTGGGTGATTTTGGAGCAATCACTGGGAGGCTGTGAGTTCTAGTCCTGCCCGAGGCATGAAAACTGCCTGGGTGACTTTGGAGCAATCACTGGGAGGCTATGAGTTCTAGTCCTGCCCGAGGCATGAAAACTGCCTGGGGGACTTTGGAGCAATCACTGGGAGGCTGTGAGTTCTAGTCTTTGCCTGAGGCATGAAAACTGGCTGGGTGACTTTGGACCAATCACCAGGAGGCTGTGAGTTCTGGTCCCACCTTAGGCAGGAAAACAGGCTAAATGACTTTGGGCCAGTCATTTGCTATTGGCCCAACTCTCCTTATGTTTGTGGGGAAATGGGAGGAGGAAGGGGTATTAGATATGTACACCATCTTGAGTTATTTATACAAACTAATATAGGTGCATTACAAATAAATAAATAAACCTGGGATAAGCAACTTTTGGTGCTGGAGAAGACCCTTCAGAATCCCTTGGATTGAAAGGAGATCCAATCAGTCAATCCCAAAGGAAGTCAACCCTGGCTGCTCTTTGGAAGGACAGAGCCTGAAGCTGAAGCTCAAATACTTTGGCCACCTAATGATGAGAGAGGACTTCTTGGAGAAGACCCTGATTGTTGTGAAAAATTGAAGGCAAAAGGAGAAGGGGATGGCAGAGGAGGAGATGGTTAGATAGTGTCTTACATAAACTCAAACTCCAGGAGACAGCAGTGGGGGGGGGGGAACTGGTGTGCTATGGTCCATAGTGTCACAAAGAGTCGGCCATAACTTAGCAACAGAACAACAGCAAGAAGGCAACTTTGTCTCCGTGGCTGATTTACTAAGTGGTTTGGGATTATTATTTTTTTAAGTTAGACTAATCTCAAATACCATTGATTGGTTTGCTGGTTGCTCTTTTAAGTTTTTTTTTTTTTTTTTTTTTAAAGATACGTCAGTGCTATATAGGGGCAACCATGCCATCTGTTTTAGAAGAATTGACTTTGTGATTCTAAATGTGAGGAATATGGAAACATGGCTGGTGTGGAAAAGAAAGGAAGGTGATGTTTACACACCTGGGGAGGATCCTTAAGCATCTATAGATTTGTTTGGTTCTTAAAGATGCAAGAGGTTGCTATCTAGGAAATTTTTAAAAAAGGACAAGACGACGGAAAAACTATGTC
Source organism: Crotalus tigris (assembly GCF_016545835.1). NCBI lineage: Eukaryota > Metazoa > Chordata > Lepidosauria > Squamata > Viperidae > Crotalus > Crotalus tigris. The sequence continues at coordinate 199,384 of NW_024098558.1, read as the reverse complement.
AGTCTTTGAACTCAACTCAATGTCATTCAATCCAGTTTCTAGAGACTGGTTTGAAAAGTGAGGATCCCCCAAAACTGCTGATTGTGATATCTTCTTTGCTGCCTGCCAGAATTCTGTCCCTTTAGATTTTCTTTAAAAAGATCTTTTAAAAATAATACTTTTCCAGGAAAGGAACTGAGAGGCTGTCATGCTGCAAATCTTGACATCTTTATTTCTCCCAGGGGCATTCTTAGGAAATAAAAATGTGTGCCATTTGTCATTTATTTATGTGTGTCAGCTTGATAACATGTCTTTTGCACAGGAGATCATGGAGCTTTTACATAGCACTGCATCCCCTGGTTTCCAATCCCATAGCAACAACCTTGTGGAAGTTGGGGGTGAATGAGAGAGAGAGAAACAGACAGACAGTCTGGACCAGTGTCACCCAAGCAGCTTCCATGACTGAAGATGGACTTGAACCCAGGGCTCCCTAATTCCAGTTCAATATCTTCAGCACTATGCTCTATTGAATTTCTGAAGTTTGGAGTAATAGAAACCATCCCTTGCCAGCATGTCTTCTAAGTAGCCAGTATACAGATAGTCCTTGACTTACAACCATTTGTTTAGCAACCATTCAAAATTACATCAGCCCTGAAAAAAAGTGACTTACAACTGTTTACACTTGCCACCATTGCAGCCTCCCCATGGTTATGTGATCAAAATTTGGCCCCTCAGCAACCGGCATGTATTTTATGATGGTTGCCTGGGTCCTATAATTGTCATTTGCGATCTTCCCAGCTGTCTTCCAACAAGCAGTGTCAATGTGGGAAGCTGGATTTGCAAAAAGACACAATTCATTTCAGAACCGCAGTGATTCACTTAACTAGTGTGGCAAAAGTCATAAAATTGGGCACAATCCACTCGGTAACCGTCTTGCTGAACAACAGATACTTCTGGCTCCAATTGTGGTCATAAGTTGAGAACAGTACCTAAGAAGTACAGTCAACCTGTAGTAAGACATGGGTGACGTTCACAGTATCCGAAGCAGAACATAACCAGATTAAGTACCACATGTTTTGTTCCATACAGTATTAACTTTGTAAGGAACTCTCATGATAGCAGCTTCTTCTTTCTGACTACCTAGAACTATGACAGTGAGAACAATTAATCAGTGGAACAGCTTGCCTCCAGAAGCAGTAAATGCTCCAACACTGGAAGTTTTTAAGAAGAGACTGGACAGCCATTTGTCCGAAATGGTGTAGGGTTTCCTGCCCGACCAGGGGGTTGGACTAGATGACCTCCAAGGTCCCTTCCAACTTTACTACTATTACTATATGTAAGAATGTAGATACATACATATGTTGTATATAGCATGTTTATATGTGTGTTATGTAATGTGTACACTTTTGAGAGCAGGCAACAGAATTTCATTTTTAATGTGTGCCAGTGTGCCCACAGTAAAAAAATGACAATAAAGGTTATCTTTATATCCCATCCCATCCCATCCCATCCCATCCTATCCTATCCTATCCTATCCTATCCTATCCTATCCTATCCTATCATCCTCTCAAATATGTCCATGACTTCGAAGTGTTTGCAAGACAACCTGGCTTCAGGATCTCAACCTTGGTGATAATACCTTTCCCATGTCTTACCTTATGATAGACATGTCAAACTCATGACGTCATATGATGTCACGCAATGTATCGGATGGTTTTGCCATTGCCGGCAATGGGGTGGGTGCGGCTTCCAGATGATGCGTACGGCCCGCGGGCCACCAGTTTGACACACCTGCCTTATGAAAACATAATGTTAGATCACATCCACCTTGCCTTGAATCCAGGAGGATCACTAGGTCACTTGATGAAGCCTGGTATTCTACCAAAGGAGCAATTAACAAGCATATTGATCTAGATCCAGCATATGAATATGTAAGAAACTAGACCATTCAAACTACCAATCAACAAGAGAACCAATCAACTGCTCAGAATTTAAATATAGCTCCAAAGGAACACATGACCAACTGACCATACTGGCACACAAGACATTTATAAGCTAAGGAGAACAGAACTGAAGAAGCTTCTTGGATTAGAAGCGAATTGTCTTCAAGGAAAACAAAGTCCAGTTGCCTTTTTAAAAAAATTAAGAAAGCATCTTTGGGATAAGGTCTACAAGGCCTGAAGGGGGGAGGGTTTGGAATAGAAGACCTCCAAGACCCCTTCCAACTCTATTATTCTATTTTCCTCTACATCAGTGTTTCTCAAACTTGACAATTTTAAGGCATGTGGACTTCAACTCCCAGAATTCCACAGCCAGCATTGCTGGCTGTGGAATTCTGGGAGTTGAAGTCCACATGCCTTAAAATTGTCAAGTTTGGGAAACACTGGTTCACATGATATTCCTGATTACAGAACTGGGCCCTTGGAGTGGAAAAGGCTGCATTCAGCTCAGAGCTACACTCAGCACAGATTCTGGGATCTTAATAATAAAGTTGGAAGGGACCTTGAAGGTCATCTGGTCCAACTCCATGCTCAGACAAGAAACCCTATACCATTTCAGACAAATGGCTGTCTAGTCTCTTCTTAAAAATGTCCAGTGTTGGAGCATTCACAATTTCTGGAGGTAGGTTGTTCCACTGATTAATTGTTCTAACTGTCAGGAAATTCTTCCTTAGTTCCAGGTCGCTTCTCTCCTTGATTAGTTTCCATCCGTTGCTTCTTGTTCTGCCCTCAGGTGCTTTGGAGAATAGCTTGACTCCCTCTTCTTTGTGGTAGCCCCTGAGATATTGGAACACTACTATCATATCTTTCCTTGTCCTTCTCTTCATTATACTAGACATACCCAATTCCAGCAACCGTTCCTTAAATGTTTTAGCCTCCAATCCCCTAATCATCTTTGTTGTTCTTTGTACTCTTTCTAGAGTCTCAACAACTTTTTTACATCATGGTAACCAAAACTGGATGCAGTATTCCAAGTGTGGCCTTACCAAGGCATTGTAGAGTGGTATTAACACTTCATGTGATCTTGATTCTATCCCTCTGTTAATGCAGCCTAGCACTGTGTTGGCTTTTTTGGCAGCTGCAGCACACTGCTGGCTCATATTTAAGTGATTGTCCACTAGGACTCCGAGATCCTTCTCACAGTTATTACTATTGAGCAAGGTACCTCCTATACTATACCTGTACATTTGTTTTTTTCTTGCGTAAATGTAAAACTTTGCTTTTTTCACCACTGAATTTCATTTTGTCAGATAGCACCCAATGTTCTGTCTGCATAGAAATGCAGCTTCTGAAGTAAGCTTGGTAATTTTCCTGTACGCTCACATTCCTGTGTAGGGGGTGAGATGTACAGCTGAGATTAAAACATTTGATCTGACTTCCTGCATGTTTAATTCCTGGCAGAGTGCAGACAAGCTCCTCCTTCGTGCAACATGAAATGTTTCCCTGCAAGGTTTTCATGCATCCTTCAATGGATTTTGTGCCAGATCACCTGGATCTGACTTCTGCCTCCTCGGTGGCAAGTTAGTGCCAAGGTGGTCCTATGGTGAGAACAAGTCATAAGAACAAATGGAAAACAAGTCATCTCAGCATCAAGGAGGGTGGGTTGATGAATAACAGAATAATAGATTTGGAAAAGGACCTTGGAAATCCTCTAGTCTATTGAAATGGTCCAAACTCTTCATAAACCCCCCCACCCCCAGTGATGGAGCACCTTAATAAAATGAGACTTTAGTAAAATAGCCTGATGTCCAAGTTTGTAGACTTTATTGAATTATAACAATTAAGCAAAGAATTTGGATTTGCTAAACCGGGAAAAAAGTCCTAATGAAGGCAGTGGACTCAATCTTTAACCTGACTTGATTAGGCAGATTAAGTCCATTCTGGGCCTGGGCAACAAAAAAATTAGCTACCGGTTCTGCTGAACTGGTGCGAACTGGCTGAACCTCACCACTGCTTACCATCGATGGTAACTCAAGGTCTACCTATGTTTATTTTGATTGGAATTCCAAAGTTCGTTGCTCTTGGCCATCAGCCCTGAGCTTTAGTGGAAAATTTGTTTTAAATGTCTCTCACGCCTTAGTGTAAATTTAAAATGAATTTACAATACGCTTTCAAACTTCCCTCGGCTTTAGTTCTCGTGAGCCCCTGTAAATCCCCTAACTCCTGCCACGTGCAAATACGTGGATAAATAAAGCTTCTGAAAGTGCACTTTCTCTGCTAGTAGAATTGCAGCTCTTAAAACCTTGGCTTCCTTGAATTTGTATCCAATGCAGGCTAATTGTCAGCTCAGTGTAGTATAATAATAGTAGGAACAGGAGTAATAATACATGATTGTGGGCTGCATTTGCCCACAGCATGCTTGACTAGATCAGTTAAAGATCATGTAGCTGCATTTGGACAATATATGGAGCTGGACTGGGCTTTTTATCCCTCCCAAGTCTCACAGTGTTACAAAGTTGAGCTTCCCACTCCAGCACTAGGTCATTATCCACGTTTCCCTATAGAATACTTTGGCGGGCTTTCTAACGGAAGGTTCAGCCCGCCAAAAGTCAGGCAACAATGACCTTGGTTCCCATGGGACAATTTATTGTTTAGTCTAACCTTTAAACCACTCATCCCCCATCCCAGTACTGTGGCAACCGAAAATGAAGCAAAAATGGCTTCTGCCAGGATCGTTGCAGTGTTGATAGACAGCCGTACAGCTAGCCCTTGACTTACAACCATTCAGTTAGTGACCATTCAAAGTTACAACGGGACTGGGAAAAGGTGACTTAGAATTGGTCCTTGCAGTTACCACGATCGCAGCATCCCCATGATCACATGATCAAAATTCAGATACTTTGGAACCAGCATGCTATTCTCCAAAGCACCTGAAGGCAGGACAAGAAGCAACGGGTGGAAACTAACCAAAGACAGAAGCAACCTAGAACTGAGGAGAACTTTCCTGACAGTCAGAACAATTAATCAGTGGAACAACCTGCCTCCAGAAGCTGTGGATGCTCCCTCACTGGAAGTTTTCAAAAATAGACTGGATAACCATTTGACCGGGACAGTATAAGGTCTCCTGCCTTTAGCAGGGGGTTGGACTAGAAGACCTCCAAGGTTCCCTTCAGCCCTATGACTTTATGTGAATATATTTACAATGGGTGCAGCATCCCAAGGTCATATTGTATGATCACTGTTTGTGACCTTCCAAGCCAGCTTCTGACAAAGTCAACAGGGGAAGGTGGTTCCACTTAACGACCACATGGCTCTCTTAATAATTGCACTGGTTCACTTAATAACATGGCAAAACAGTTCATAAAAATGGGTGTGGCTCTTTTAACAACTGCTTTGCTGAGCCATGGAAATTCTGGTCCCCATTGGGGTCATAACCTGAGGACTATCTACCTGTAGCCATACAAAGAAAATCCCACCCCTTTTTAATATACATCCCAGGGCATGTTAGCTTTTTGAACAACTCTAACATACTAAATAACAACAGCAGCAACAACAAAAACAACAATACAGTTGGAAGGGACCTTGGAGGTCATCAAGTCCAACCTCCTGCTCAGGCAGGTAACCCTATACTATTTTGGACAAATGACTGTCCAGTTTCTTCATAAAAACTTCCAGTATTGGAGCATTTACTGCTTCTGGAGGCAGTTTGTTCCACTGGCTAATTGTCATAACTGTCAGGAAATTTCTCCTAGGTTGCTTCTCTCCTTGATTAGTTTCCATCCGTTGCTTCTTGTCCTGCCTTCAGGCACTTTGGAGAATAGTTGCTCACTGCTCTGGATATCAAGCCTGTTGCATTCAATATGACTTCCTTCTTAATGAACCTGGAGCAGGCTCCTTGTAACCATGAAGTGTGTCTAAGAGCAGGAGATATTTTTGGCATAGGTGAAGTTCTAGCTTTCAACTCTGCATTTGGGGCTTAAGGATTTAGGTTGGCTATGCCTTTGGACTCTTAAACGATGACTTTCTCTGGCTTCCTTGCTTGTTCCATTTTTTTAGCATATGGTAAGTACAGAGGTCATGCAATCACTGATATAAAAATTTAGTTTAAATAAAGCATGAATCATAATAAAAATCACCGTAATATAAAGGCATTGAATTGCAATGGGATAGATGTTATAATTCAATATCTAAGGAAGCTAACTATCTAACTGCTTCTGGTGTGGCAGTGGAAAGAGCATCCCAGGTGCCTTGAAATTTCTTGTGGGGACATTCTTGAACAATGTTATAGTTCCGTGGTGGCGAACCTATGGCATGCGTGTCACAGTTGGCACGCAGAGCCCTCTCTGTGGGCATGCACGCAGTTGCCCCAGTCCCAGGCCTTTAGCTGGGTTTTATAAAACCTTTTCGCTTTAGGCCTCCGCCGCTGTGTGCAAAAGAAAAAAAAAGGTTCAATCAATCAATCAATTTCAACTTCTCGTGGGAAAAAAAAAAGATCTTGCAAAGTTGGAATTGATTGATTGAACTTTTTAGTCCCACCGCAGCCACACCCACCCAATGGGCCACACCCACCCAATAGGCCACACCCACCCGGCACCAGACGATACATAAGTGGGTTTGGGGTTGCAGTTTGGGCACTTGGTCTCTAAAAGGTTCGCCATCACTGTGTATATAGTTTGTTCTGGCACACCGCAATCACACTGCGGGCTTTCAGCCATTCCCCACTTAAAGATTTTTCCCTTTGATTCCTGTTCCTTGCTTGTTATTGTGGCTTTTAAGTTGCATACGTTAAGCGCATTCCTTAAATTTTAATTCTGTTTCGAGGGAATGAAACTTGCCACGAGATCCTCCAGAGAATGGGTAAAATATAAACGTTCCAAATGAAATAAACTTTAAAAGGCACAGGCTGACAGAGATGTATTTAAAATGAGGACTTCCTCCCAGGAGCACCGCAGTCTACTCTATGGTAAAGAAAATCTCATTGACTGGATGAATTTCTCAGTGGGTTTCTTCACCAATTACTTCCAGATTCTGGTTCCAGACAGACTAGCGTCCCTTCTTTCCCTCTTCCCTTTTCATTCTTTCCTGCAGCAACTCATTCCCAGAAAAAAAAGTTTCTTATTGCATCTCTAGGAACATTACTGATTTAGCTAAATCTTCATTCTTTCAAGTGAGGCTGAGTGAAGTGGGAAGACAGCCAGTGTTTTTAACTGTCTGAACCTACTCAGTCAGAAATAAGTGCCGTTGACTTCAGTGGGTGTTACTCTCAGATAATTATATCTTGATTGCTGTCAGATCCATTTTAATAAATTGTTATTATGGTAGTCGGTCTTACGCGTGTGTGCTTAAATATATTCTAATGAGCGGCTGTGTTTCATTTGCAGTCTTGAAATGAGAGTTTGGAATCCTTCCAGATATGGGAGGGGGAAATCAGTGGTGCAGATGCCTACATTTGAGAAATGAAATGCAGACCAATTTTTTTTTAAAAAAAAATTCTTCTAAGTCTTAATATAAGCTTAATATAATATAAGCTTAATACAGGGAGTCCTCGATTTACAAGCACAATTGAGCCCAATGTTTATATTGCTAAACAGTTGTCAAGTGAATTTTGTCCCATTTTACCACAGTTATTAGGTGAATTACTGGGTAGAGCGGAGGAATTTGTGCAATTCTTATCAGACAAAAATCGCTCGGATTTGAACAGACCTAGACTCCGATTGGGCAGGGCCTTTTGAGATGACTGGGGCAGGTCTTAGCTCAGTTTTATGGGATGAATTTGAGTCTGTGACCACTGAGGATTTTGACAGAGCGGTGGGAGCAATGAGCGCCTCCACTTGTTTATTGGACCCATGTCCTTCCTGGTCGGTCTCGGCTGCCAAGGAGGTGACACGAAGCTGCTCCAGGTGTTGATCAATGCTTCGTTGAGGGAGGGGTCTTTTCCACAATCCCTGAAGGAGGCGGTTGTGAGGCCCCTGCTCAAGAAGCCTACCCTGGACCCGGCTGATTTAAATAACTTCCGTCCAGTCTCCAATCTCCCCTTTGTGGGGAAGGTTGTAGAGAGAGTGGTGGCGCTCCAGCTCCGACGGTCTCTGGATGAAGCGGATTATCTAGACCCTTTTCAATCTGGCTTCAGGCCCGACTTCAGCACAGAAACCGCTTTGGTCGCGCTGATGGATGATCTCTGGCGGGCCTGAGACAGGTTATTCCTCTGTCTTGCTTGACCTCTCAGCGGCTTTCGATACCATCGATCATGGTATCCTTTTGCGACGACTCGAAGGGGTGGGAGTGGGAGGCACCGTTTTACGGTGGTTCTCCTCCTACCTCTCTGGCCGGTCGCAATCGGTATTGGTGGGAGGGCAGAGGTCAACCCCGAGGCCCCTTGAATGCGGCATGCCAGAGGGGTCGGTCCTCTCTCCCCTCCTATTTAACATTTATATGAAGCCGCTGGGTGAGATCATCAGACAGCACGGGGTGAGGTTTCATCAGTATGCTGATGATACCCAGTTATATATCTCCTCCCCAAGCTCTCTCAGTGAAGTGGCCAATGTGATGGGCCATTGCCTTGAAGCCGTGAGGGTCTGGATGGGGGTTAACAGACTCAGGCTCAATCCTGACAAGACCGAGTGGCTTTGGATTTTGCCTCCCAAGGATCATGTCAACTGTCCAGTGTTGACTCTTGCGGGGGAAAATATACCCCCTTTGGAGCGGGTTCGCAACTTGGGTGTCGTCCTTGATCCACAGCTGAATTTGGAACATCAATTGATGGCTGTGGCTGGGAGGACCTTTGCACAAGTTCACCTGTTGCACCAGTTGCGACCCTACCTGGACCGGGAGGCTCTCCTTACAGTCACTCACGCCCTTGTCACGTCACGTTTGGACTACTGCAATGCGCTCTACATGGGGCTACCCTTGAAAAGTATTCGGAGACTACAGTTGATCCAGAATGCAGCCGCGCGAGTGATAGTGGGTGCTCCTCGATACACCCACGTTACACCTATCCTCCATGAGCTGCACTGGTTGCCTATTGGTCTCCAGGTCCAATTCAAGGTGTTGGTCATTACCTTTAAAGCCCTATATGGCTCAGGGCCAGGCTATCTGCGAGACCGCCTACTACCTCATAGTTCCCTGCGATCGATTAGATCCCACAGGCTGGGCCTCCTTCAGGCCCTGTCGGCCAAGCAGTGCCATTTGGCGGGGCCACGGAGGAGGGCCTTCTCTGTGATGGCGCCCACGCTTTGGAATCAGCTCCCCCCGGAGATTAGGACCGCTCCCACCCTGTTGGTCTTCCGTAAGCTACTTAAGACCTGGCTTTTCCGGCAGGCCTGGGGTTTATAAAACCTTACCCCTGGATGATTGTTTTTGTATTGTTGTTTTGTTATGTTTTATGTGTTTTTTATTGTTAGCTGCCCAGAGTCCTTCGGGAGTGGGGCGGCTTATAAATTTTAAAAATAATAAATAAAAAATAATAATTGTTAAATTAGTAAACACGGTTGTTAAATGAATCTGGCTTCCCCAATGATTTTGCCGGTCAGAAGGTCACAAAAGGAGATGAAATGATCCTGAGACACTGTGACCGTCATAAGTATAGGCCAGTTTCCAAGTGTCCAATTTTTGATCACGGGGATGCTGTATCAGTTGTAAGTGTGAAAAATGGTCAAACATCACATTTTCTGCTGCCATGGAAACTTTGAATGGTCACTAAAGCAAAAGGTTGTGGTTGAGGACTATCTGTACATTTTTTTTAAAAAAAATTAAACTTTTCACAGTGTTGCAAAGAAAGATAGATAGATAGATAGATAGATAGATAGATAGATAAATAGATAGATAGATAGACAGACAGATATAGAGCGAGAGAGACAGACAGGATAGATAGATAGATAGATAGATAGATAGATAGATAGATAGAGCAAGAGAGACAGGATAAATAGAAAGCAAGATAGATAGATAGATAGATAGATAGATAGATAGATAGATAGACAGACAGACAGACAGACAGATAAATAGATAGATGATAGATAGATAGATAGATAGATAGATAGATAGATAGATAGATAGATAGATGGATAGATGGATGAACGGACAGACAGACGGACAGACAGAGCGATAGAGACAGATGGGATAAATAGAAAGAGCGAGACAGAAAGACAGACAGACAGACAAATTATGGCCTCACCCACTTTGCCGCTTATCAGCTGATGACTTTTGCTACGTTGCTCCACCTTAGAGACAGGATAGAAATAAGCCTAAAAACCTTAAGAGTGAGAGAAGCAGGTACGAAAATAGATCAAAAGCAAGCTAAAGAACAAGGAAGCTTTCCCAGGATGATAGGATCCCAGAATAAATAGACTGCAGGGTTATAGAGAGCTATGGAAATGTGTGCTTTTCAGTATTGCTGACTGGTGGGACCTTTTCTTCTTTTCTTTTCCACGTTGTGCATATTGAAAAAGAAATACAAAAAAGGAGCAACTGGATGAGGTTTTCTGTTTTGCTGTACAGGTAAGTCCTCGGTCAATGACCAGAATTTTCCCATTGCTAAGCGAAGCAGTTAAGTGAGTCACACCTAATTTTGCAACTACTCCTCCCCTCGCCCATGATTCTTAAGTGAATCACTGCATTTGTTAAGTGAATCATACAGCCGTTAAGAAAATCGGGCTTCCCCATCGACTTGCTTATCAGAAGCTCGCTGGGAAGTAGCAAATGACAATCACATGACCCAGGGACGTTGCAAATGGTGTAAATCCAGGCCGTTCAAATTTTGATCACATGACTGCAGGGATGCTGGGATGGTCATAAGTGTGAGGGCTGGTCCTAAGTCACTTTTTTCAGTATTCTCATAACTCGGAATGGTTGCTAAATGATTGCCTGTATGTCAAGGATGACTTGCAAAGGGTTTGTGGCTACCTATTTAATTCCCTTCTCCAAAATAATTCGAAGTAATCTTTTCCCATAGAAATGACCTAACAAAAAGGGGAAAACATTTTATAAAAGCAATGCTTTTTTAAAAAAGAGGAAATGGAGGTTTGTTTTCCCGTCATAGATTCTTGTTGTTGTTAGTTGCGAAGTCGTGTCCGACCCATCATAACCCCATGGACCACGTACCTCCAGGCCTTCCTGTCCTCTACCATCTTCTGGAGTCCATTTAAGCTCACGCCTACTGCTTCAGTGACTCCATCCAGCCACCTCATTCTCTGTGGTCCCCTTCTTATATTGCCCTCCATCTTTCCCAGCATTAGGCCCTTCTCTAGTGAATCCTTCCTTCTCATTAGGTGGCCAAAGTACTTGAGTTTCAACTTCAGGATCTGGCCTTCTAAAGAGCAGTGAGGGTTGATCTCCTCTAAGACTGACCAGTTTGATCGCCTTGCAGTCCAGGGGACTCGCAGGAGTCTTCTCCAGCACCATAGTTCAAAGGCCTCAATTTTTTGGCGCTCAGCCAAAGTCCTAGATATATGACTCAGTCATAGGTATATAATCCTTATTAAAGGAAGCCACCCTTACTCATGATGCGTGGCATTCTGCCCTTCACCCAAAGGTGCTTTTCTTCAAAAGGCAATTGGACTTTGTTTTTCCTTGAAGATGTTTCGCTTCTCATCCAAGAAGCTCCTTCAATTGAGAACTGAAGGAACTTCTTGGATGAGAAGGGAAACATTTTCAAAGGGAAAACAAAAGTCCAGTTGCCTTTTGAAAAAGCATCTTTTGGACAACCATGACCTGGATGAATGGGAATCTCCATAGACATCCTGCTTTTCAGTTTCTTCAAAGTTTTCTTTCCCTGTCAAAGCAGCTTTTGCCTTCCTCTGAAGAGAATTGAGAATTGCTTTCAGATTTCTTGGGCCCGTGTTGGAGAAGTTTGAGGTTCATTGCTGAAGGCCAGGGAAGATGCTGCTATCTGCAGCTTGGATGTCTTCCTGGCTGCCATCAGCACTCTGAAGAAGCTGTGGCATGCCCTCAGGAGTCTGGAAGTCAGAGAGGATGTCAACCGTTGAAGAGGTGGTTGAGCAATGAAGGGCTCAGGCTCACCCCTTTCGGCTACCTTGCAACTAAATCTCTTGGTTCAAGGAGCACATCAAACTCAAAGTTCAATTCAGTCACAGGCTGAGTTCCCGCAGCGTGAGGAGCCAAAAACTACTCAATCCTATTTTAGCTTGTTTTATGTATTTATGTCAAGTGCCTGGGAAATCAGAGGATTCAGGCAGTTTAAGTGAGTATAAAGATTTATTGCAAGCTTTAAGCTCTCTACAAGAATCTGGCCAACTAACAGTCAAGGGAAATGAGCAGGAGATAAGAGAGGCGTTCAAAGTGAGCTGCAGGGACTCATGACTTATGAAGTGTTTGACCCTTCCCTCGGGCTCAGCCTCGTCATATTCTACAATTTATTTATTAAACAACTTTACTTCACCATTTTTTTTGCCCAGAAAACTATTGTGTATGGATTTGTCCAAGTGGTTATCAGAAGTTGGTCTCCACTTGAAGGAGACTCTTTAGCAAACCCAGCAATGAAGTACAGGTAATCCTCAACTTACAATCATTCATTTAGTGACCGTTCAAGGTTACAACTGGAAAAAGTGACTTAGGACTGTTTTTCATGCTTATGACCGTTGCAGCATCCCCATGGTCATGTGATCAAAATTCAGATGCTTGGTAACTGGCTCCTATTTATGACGGTTGCAGTGTCCCAGAGTCATGGAACCACTTTTGGGGACCTTCTGACAAACTCAATGGAAAAGCCAGGTTTACTTAACCACCATGTTGCTAACTAAACAACTGCAGCAATTCACTTAACAACTGTGTCAAGAAAGGTTGTTAAATGGGGCAAAACGCTCCTAACAACTATCTTGCTTAGCAACAGAAATTTTGGGCTCAATTGTGGCTGTAAGTCGAGGACCAGCTGTACAAGAACATTGGCTTCAATTTTCATTTTGTCAAGTTGAATGAAAGCAAAACCATGCAGGATAATTTTCTGGTATAGCATTAATTTTCAGGGCTGTTACCATGAAGCTAACTCTGCCCACTACTGTCGTTGGTTTCGGTCAATTTAATGAGACAATGAACTTCCTTCTTGACTTATAGCTCTTAGATAAACTAGGAGATAAATGTAATGTACAAATCCACTGAATGTTTGCTACTTGCAATCCAGGACCGTTTTGAGCTCTTGGAGATGGTTGTGCAAAATAGGCCACAGCTGGTCATTCGATAGAAACTGCAGTGAAATACATAATGCAACATGGCTAAACACAATAGACTATTTCGGGAAGGAAAAATTATGTTTCTAGGAGTCATTGTTTTTTGCTTGAAACGGTCAGAGCTGGAGATTATACAGGTTAGCACTATCAATACTGTTACAACAGGTTTCTCAACAGCAGGGATTCTGTGTGGCTGTATGCGTGTGTCTGTGTCGGGAAAAAAAAATCAAAATGGCTGCTGCAATGTGCAGTCAAAGAAAGCTCCCTGCAAATGTCCTCTCGATGCTTATTTATTTAATATTTAATTACTAGGGTTTTTCTACATGCCACCTGAACCCAAAGGACACTAAGTGGCTTCTAGGTTATCTTAGAGTAAAAAAAAACATTAAAGGCAAATGAAACAATATGATGTAAAAAATATATAATCCCTTGGCACTCAGGAAACCTTCAAAACTTTCATAACTGTTCCATACTCAAGGCTTCTTAGAAAAGCCACATTTTAATGGCCTTCCTAAATACCAGCAAAATGAGAGGACAATCTAATTTTGAAGGATGAGTGTTAGAAGTTCTGTTTTATATAAAGCACCACAGAGCAAACAAAAGAGTACAGTCACCATGTACTTTACTGATCAGCTATTTAACTGTAACTGGAAACAGGAAACTCTACTTAGAACAAAAGAGCATAGAGTATATGCCATAGATCCAAACATAGATCCAATACTGCATCTACTGGCTGAATACCACTGTAGTTGTTGCATAGAAATACATTCCAACAATGAATTCCAACAGTGAGGTATGATATTTTTCAGAAGGAGGTAGCAATTGAGAAGATGATAATCTGGGAGAAAAGGGACCCGAATAAAGCACTCTAACAGATCTCACTGGATGGGGAGAAGCCATCAAGATAGTTAGAACTTTCCCTCCTTCCTTCCTTCCTTCCTTCCTTCCTTCCTTCCTTCCTTCCTTCCTTCCTTCCTTCCTCCCTCCCTCCCTCCCTCCCCTCATTCTGTGAGAATATGCAATTTCCTTAATGAGCTTTACTTTCCCTTTTGGACCTTAAAGCATCTGCCTCTAGATAGTCTTCAAGAACTTGGCTCTAGCACACACATCTATTCTGCTAAATGCAGACCCCAGTTAATGATGTGGAGAGTTCCAACCATAAGTATTTTAACTTTTTCCTTATGTGGGAAGTCACCCCCCCCCCAGAGAAGGAAATATTAAAAAGGCAGAATATTATATTTCCTCAAAGGATCTGTGGATGGGTTTCCCAGACCCAGGCCATGTGGAGCAAGGGTAGTAAAGGAGTTTTGAGTTTGAGCTCAAGGACTGCTTTGGAAAGAAGGTGAATACCTCTACATTTTAATTTTAAAGCCCAGGGGAGCGTGGGAAATGTGTGTATGTCTGTGTGTGTAAGTGAGAAGACCCTTTTCCCAATCACAGTTGAATTTTGCTCCCTCCGGCCTTTCCTAACTGCAGAAAGGATCTGTTCAAGTGGCAGACCCTGGAAAGCATGAGGGTTTGGCCAGAGCACAGGACCTTTTGTTAGGAAAAAGGGAGAGGCTGTGTGAAAATGGAAGGGAATGAGTGAATGAGTGGGGATTTGTACTTGGGCAACTGCCAAAGTCTGTGAGCAAAGTCACACTCTTCTAGGAGGGACTCTCAGACTTTGCAAAAAGGAAGTCAGAGTCCTCCCAGATCCCTTTGTAGTCTAAAACTGGGACAAGGGGCTAGGGTGGCTTCAAAAGTCGCCTTGCCAAGGGGCAAGGGCTGAAAGATTACCTTGCCAGAATAGGGGAGTCCAGGAAAGAATCACTCTGGGGATGCAGGAGAGTAAAGAAAAAGACTCACTGCAGGTAACTGGGTCAGAGTTTTGCCTGAAAATATGGGAAGCTCTGATTCCAAGTTTCTGCCGATGTCCCCTTTAGAGAGACTGCTAAAAGCCTGGGATCTAAAAAAGGTTACCCATTGTATTTTTATGGATTTAGATGTTAATGAAACTATTTTAATGTTGAATCTAATAACCGCAGCAAGGTTACTTGTAGGTTTATATTGGAAGAAGGATTCGCTGCCTACTTTAGAAGAATGGATACTTAAGGTTTCTAATTTAGCAGAAATGGCAAAGATTTTTGCTTATTTAAAGGACCATACACAAGAAAAATTTATTATAGTGTGGAGAAGGTAGATAGATTATATTCAGAATAAATATGGAACTTTAAAGTTCCATTTATTTTACGATTAAATTTTTTCTTGAAATAATAATTATTATTTATAGAATTTTATTTGATTTATAGATTTGTTTATATTATTATTCTTAAAGTTTAGAGGGAGTTAAGGGTTAAGTATGAATTTGTTTATTGTATAATTTTTTTGTTTTAAAAGTTATAGATTGTGTTTGTTTTGTTTACAATAACTCTGTATTTTGCTCTGGGAAACGGGGGGGGGTAGGGGGGAGGGGATGGGTGGGATTAAGTAGGTTAGATAAATAGAAATATTAATATATAAAATAGATAAAATAATTCAGAGGGAGGTGCCGCTCGGGTATTTCCCCTGAACTGTATCCAAAGAGGGATGAGAGGGGAGGAGGAAGGGATGGAAGGAAGTTGGATGGGAGGAAGGGATGAGGGGAGAGAGGAGATGAGAGGAGAGAGGGAGTAGGGAAATAGGGAAGGAAGGTTGAGAGGGTGGACGCAGTTGAGGGGAGATAGATGAGTGACACCCAAGGTCTTATTTTAAAGGTATTTCTCTTTTTTATTCTTTTTATATAATGTATTGAAAGTATTAAATGTATTGAAAAATGAAAATAAAAATAAAAAAATAAAAAAAATAAAAAAGGTTACCCATCCAGGCAGGAATGAAAAAGAAGCGTGCACGCCAATTATGTAAAGAGTGGTCTTTGCTCAGGGCTTTGCTGGGAAACCAATTTGGCTAAATAAAGGTACTTAAAAGGAAAAGGAAAATAAAACATAGGAATAGTGATTTCTCTCCCTTTCTATGCAACTACGTGATTTGTTTAAGATTTGTGCCTTCCCTAATTTTAGCTAACTAAGGTTTATGGTGGGAATGACCAGGATGTGTAAAACTAAGAGTTCTGTTTCCTATGTTGTTCTCTTTCCCTTGTCTTTGTATGTGTATGTGTGTGTCAAGGTCTTTGTGTGTCCTTGAGATAAATGTTAACTGTTGGGTGTCTCTAATCCCTAGAGGCAAGAATTTTGAAATTCTGCTAGAAATTCTGCTTAAAATAAGCCACCAAAAGGAAAATACTCACTCTTATTTTGTCTGGCCAACAAAATAGAGTGAAGAGAATTAAGTTCCCTTTTGCCTTCCCCTGTTATGGAATGTTTTAAGCTCATTTAGAAGGAAAATTTTGTTCGTTTGCTTATTTTATTTGTACATTTTCTGTATGTGTTGTAAATGGGTTTTATCTGTCTAACCTTCTCCTGAAACATGAGGGGTGTCTACCCACAGGAGCCTCATAAGCTCAGTTGGCTTGTATAGAGAAATAACCTTATTATGTTACTTTTCTTATCCCACTAATCAGTAAAACTACTATGGAACTAATCCTGGAACATATAAGTATTTTTCAATCTCTAAAATAATGTGGTCTATTTTAAATAAATGTTAAAGATAGATTCTCTATGCTCTCGCATATTGTATTGAACACCTTGGACTTCTGTCTGGTGGGAGGGAAAATTTGTCCAGGAAAATTTGTATTCCCTGTCTTGTAGAAGTAGCTGCATGCACATGCACACACACCATTCAGAATCATACTGAAGCTATCCCCTTCACCTACCTTCAGTAAAGCTCCTTAGACTGGTTCTTGCCCTGTGGCATTAAAGCTTTGCATGCACAACTTCCTGCAAATTCCAAGGGGGAGGGAATCAGGCCCCCTCGGGCGATTTGCAATTCATATGCTGTCACTGAGGAGGTAGCAGAAAGAGATCTCTAAAACCCAAGCCATGGATATGTTGCACTGTGGACTCAGTGGGAATTTTAGGGCTCACTGTGTGCAATGTAATAGCCTGGCTTGCACACTGGCTAACTTCAACTGGACATCACAAACTCTGGATGCACTAAACTAAGAGCTAAGGCAGGTTCTGTAAGTAAGCAACCCTTGAAAATGGGCAGCCAGTGGTTATGTACTGAGACAAAATATGGCTGTGAAGAATTTTGGAGGCATGTGCAGACCTGATCTGAAAGCTCAAAGTGGCATCAAACATCTAAAATAATTGGCATAGAATATTGGACACTATAAATTTATTTTCCACCTAACAGAACTTTTGCCTTGACTTTTAGACCTTCATGGTTGAAAAGCTCCTCTTTTGGGAGCCACTGCAGGGATCTTTTTCTGCTGCCTCTATCAGTGTCTTCCCCTTCCTGCATTAAAAGTTAACGCTTGTTTCCCCACATCCTGGAGCCCCCATAGAAACGCCCATCAAGTCTCCCTCACCAGATTAATTTTTAATCTTGTGCCAGTAAAAGTGTGTCATCCTTATATGGCATAAAGGGGGTATTGTGGGAAGTCACCCCCCCCGAGAAGGAAATATTAAAAAGGCAGAATATTATATTTTCTCTTAAAAATTCAGAAAAGCATGCCCAGTTTTTCTTAATAGCCCCAAGTCTCCCTCCTCCAAGCAGAAACCAGCTCTGTAGAAATGCAGATATAATAATCCATTCAGGAAGGTTGGAGCCAGGAAGCTGGAGCTGATGGGATTAAAAAGACAAAGATCCCTAGAATCAACAACCCCTCCCTCCAAAAAATCCAACACAGGACATAGCTATCAGCCACAGCCCCAGGGAAGCAGGATATGACCTTTAGGATATAATAGGATTAACCCACCACCATCAGAATACCAGAAAGGCACACTCAGACTCAGGTCAAAGTACATGACACAGGAAATACAAAGCCTCAAACAGGAACAATTCCAAACACAAAAGCCCAGGAAGGTATAAAAACCCACCATTCCCAGCAACAGGTGGTCAGTTTTCCCAGAGCAATTCTTCTATCTGGCTCTACCCTTCAATAAACTCCAACCTTCTTTCTAAAGCAGTCTCCATTTTGTTTATTCCAGCTTGGACTGGACCCTGATGAAGATTTTTCTTTCAACACTTACAAAAGCAACCTGTCTAAATTGAATGCATATAATGTTTTAAACCTGAAATAGTTCACCTTAAAAATGTTTGCATACCTCCCACTGTTCAATATAAAGTTACCAGCTCTCATTAGGTAGGCTGAGGCTCATACATCTTCAGCTACATAGGCAACTGCCAACTTCAAGATGAAACCCAACCTAGGTTCACAGGTGAGAAATCTTTCCGATCATCCACTGCATCTGCTGACTGAAGGAGGTTTCACAGAAACACTAGAAAGAACCTATTACTTTGAAGAGCTTCAGAAAAACAATCCTATAGGAGGATTCGTACAACATGCAAGACGATTATGTGGTTTATGTGGTTAACATGTATGAAACCTACCACTGCAGTGTGTAAATCATGGTAATGGCTTAATATATTTTATGAGCTAACCCATTCTGCTGTATTCCATGAAAGAGAGTTGAAGGAACCACCGTTTCGTGCAATGTTTCTTAAACAATGTTAAGCTGAATGTCAATATTCTTCAAACAACTTTTTTTAAAATCCAAGATAAAAATAATTGAAATATCCATTTACTTTCATAGGCTAAACAAAGGTGTCCATGAATGAAAAGTGAGATCCTTCTTCAGATGTCACATTAAAATTTCTGAAAAACCACCAGCCACCAAAGAAAATGTAGTTGGAAGTTCAGAGAACGTATGAGTTTTGAAGCAAACAGGCATTGAAAGTTTTATTATTTTTTTCTGCAATTTACCTTTGTGAAAGAAAGAAAATCTTCGGGATTTGCCACAAGTCCAAATATTAAGGCAGGCTGACTCTTAAAAGCTCTTTTGAACAAATCTCACTGCAGACATTGATGAAATAGGTTATCGAGGCAGCATCATGCATCCCATTAAGAGAGGTATAAATAAAAATATTACAGCAATCAGCATTTTTAAGCAATTCAACAATGCTGGAATTTTGTGGTCTTGAAAAGTTTAAGAGACATTAGTGTGATGAGTAAATGCAATCTCTATGAGGGCAGGGCAGGTTCGTGTAGTGCATGTTGCTTTAGATACAAATCAAATTAAGCAACCTTTGATTTGATCCAACTCCTCTGAGCAATTTCTCAAATTGTCAAATCAGGCCTGAACCACATTTTATGGTTCGTGCACATCGCTACTGTGTTTCTACACACTGACCTGGTTCTTGGCACGCCCTTCTTTGTTCGATTCAAAACTCCATAGTATCCAACTCTCCTACTATTCCTGCCAGTATCCAGGATCAAGGATTTTCCTTCTAGCGAGGAAAATCAGCTTGACAACTTCTTGATCCAATACCTTCAACCCAAAATCTCAACCATTGACAAAGTACTCCTGATAAAACTTTGGTTTATATTCCTTTTTTTAAAAGGGCACATTAATATCTCCCGTTTTCTTTTCTCATGAAAATAAACGGTTGAGCCCTAGAGATGCAATCATGTCTAGTATTGCAAAATAGGAAACAGTTTTCCACAAGAGGATGTCAGCAGGAGGAACTGGGGAAGAGGGATTAAGTAAAGAGAGTGATAAGAATACAGGGAGTCCTCGACTTACAATCATCTGTTCAGTGATCATTTGAAGTTACAACAACACTAAGAAGTGACATGACCGTTTTTCACACCTATAACCATTGCAAGATCTCCATGGTCATGCTTGGCAACTGGTTCATATTTATGACAGTTGCACTGTCCCATCGTCATGTGATCACCTTTTGCAACCTTCGAACAAGGAAAGTCAATGGGGAAGCTAGATTCACTTAGGAATCCTATTATTAACTTAATAACTGAAGTGATTCACTTAACAACTGTGGCAGGAAAGGTCGTAAAATGAAGCAAAACTCACTTAACAACTGTCTTGCTTAGCAACAGAAATGTTGGGCTCAATTGTTGTCATAAGGCAGGGGTCTTCAAACTTGGCAACTTTAAGACTTATGGACTTCAACTCCCAGAATTTCTCAGCCAGCCAGGGAATTCTGGGAGTTGAAGTCCACACAAGTCTTAAAGTTGCCAAGTTTGAAGACCCCTGTCATAAGGCCTTACTACCTGTAGGGTCCTGACCTTCGGACAGAAGACCCAGCCCTTTTACATTTGTTGGTGAATGACAAAACAGGTGGGGAACCTCAGTCATGTAGGCATGACTGCCATCTTGAGTTTTTTTTAACTCATCCTTTCCCCCAAATGTCTCCTTTTTTTAGCAGATACTTTTTATTAATTTGCAAACGTAACATAAAAGAAAAGCAAACATTTTAGCATACACAAACAGAAAGGAAAGACAAAGTCAATAATACATAAAAAGAACATACAAATAACTTCCTCCCCAAAACTAAATATAACAATATCCTGTGTTCATCTTATTTTGTAAATCTTCAAAAAAAGACATCTAAGTTTTCAGTGCTGATCAAATCCGTCGAAGAGATTTTTTTTCCCAAGGAGAAAGATAATGTGCCACTTTCTGATTAATCAAACATAATTTTCTCAAAAATTGCCGACTCACGCATCTCTGAAATCTAATCCTTTATATCTGAAATTACGGTATTTTTCCATCTTCAAAGGATTATTTTTTTCACTATTAGAAGAGCACAAAAAACTCATCTTTGTTCCGAACATGTTAAATTCCAAGTAGTGAGGATATAACTCAGTGCAATGCATGTGTCTTTAAGGACCAAAATTGTCTTAGTAATTCTGTCAATGTATTGCACAACCTTATTCCAAAAAGGGTGTAAGGAAAAGTGTGCTCTGTAATGGTATGTGGGAACGGATCTTGGGAGACAGAAGGAAAAATTTGAATAACAATCACACTAAAGTTATCTCAGCCCAAAGAAGGAAAAGGGATGTGGGAAGTATCCCAGAAGATACCGTCCATTTTTTCCCTGGAAAGTAAGGATAAGGAAGGGGAGAAGTGCTTTCAGATTTGCAAGACTGTGTAACTGTAACTGTAACCTTACTACTACTACTACTACTACTACTATTACTACTACTACTACTACTAATAATAATAATAATAATAATGAAGAAGAAGAAGAAGAAGAAGAAGAAGAAGAAGAAGAAGAAGAAGAAGAAGAAGAAGAAGAAGAAGAAGAAGAAGAAGAAGAAGAAGAAGAAGAAGAAGAAGAAGAAGAAGAAGAAGAAGAAGTTGGAAGGGATTTTGGAGCTAATATAGTCCAACCCCCTGCTCAGGCAGGAAACCCTATACCATTTCGGGCAAATGGCTGTCCAGTCTCTTCTTAAAAACGTCCAGTGTTGGAGCATTCACCGCTTCTGGAAGCAGGTTGTTCCACTGATTAATTGTTCTAACTGTCAGGAAGTTTCTCCTTAGTTCTAGGTTGCTTTTCTCCTTGCTTAGTTTCCATCCGTTGCTTCTTGTCCTGCCCTCAGGCGCTTTGGAGAATGGCTTGACTCCCTCTTCTTTGGGCAGCCCCTGAGATACTGGAACACTGCTATCATGTCACCCCTCGTCCTTCTCTTCATTAAAGTAGACATACCCAATACTTAGTGCTGAGTTTGGTTGTTCAAGAATCATCTAGAATACTCCCACCAACACTGCCAAGCCAAGCCACTTATATATAAACAGAAAGCAAATCCCATTCCCTTCTAGCACTGATGATGTTACCTAGTTGGGTAATGAAACATCTGGAAGAAAAGCAAAATTAATTCGGGGGCAACACATGCACCCGTCAAACTTGCAAAAGAAAAGGCCAGGAAGTGCCCCAACTACATCCTGATGCAAGGGATTTCAGAATTGATAAAAGAAAAAGAAAAATGAAGAGGAGGGTGACTGAACAAGAGAAAGAAAGTATATTAAATTATGAAGACATTGAGTTCAGAATGACCTTGCAGCTCAGTGTTGACAAGAACTATTACATTCCTTCCTCCTTGAAGGAGCCCATGACCTGGGAAGTATATAAAGCTTAAAGAGAAGCGAAATGTCCTGAAAGAAAAACAAAGAAAGTCCAGTGGCCTTTTGAAAAAGCATCCTTGGGACAACTCTGACCTGGATGACTAAGAATCTCCATAGGCCTTATGAGCCATTGGAGAATTTTCATTTGGAATCTTTTCCTCTGCCTCTGTGAGCTAGATCCAGCCCAGTTTTGAACTCAATTATTCTTTGATTGGCTTCTCCCTCTCCTCCAAAGTTGTCCCCTTTCTGTCCAGTTTCTGGAGAGTCACTTTAGTGAGGGATAGAGCAGGAGTAGGCAATCTTGGCTCTTTTATGATTCAGTTTCTGGAGAGTCACTTTAGTGAGGGATAGAGCAGGAGTAGGCAATCTTGGCTCTTTTATGATTCATGGACTTCAACTCCCAGAATTCCTGAGCCAGCATGGCTCAGCTTGGAAACTCTCCCTTTCCCCTCAGCATGGTTGGCTCAGGAATTCTGGGAGATGAAGTCCACGAGTCATAAAAGAGCCAAGGTTGCCTACCCCTGGGATAGACGGACAGAGGCCTGACCTCCTTTTCCTAAATCTAATGTGCTATTGGGTTAGAAAGAGTAACAAGAAATGACAAAGGATATCTAATCAGCCTCCACAAAGGCAGCCAGGATCTTGATAGAGTCGGTTGCTCCAGATGTGCCCAGGCCAGGGGTCTTCAAACTTGGCCCTTCTATGACTTGTGGACTTCAACTCCCAGAATTCCTCAGCCAGGCATGCTGGCTGAGGAATTTTGGGAGTTGAAGTCCACAAGTCATAAAAGGGCCAAGTTTGAAGACCCTTGGCCTAGAGTTTCTTCATCCTGAGCCAGCCAGCTGCTGTTGCTTCACCAGATAAGCTGTTTATCCCAAAGACTGAGGCCAACTGAGCAGACTGCAGACTAGTGGGCTAAGGAAATTGTAGCTGAGGAAGGTAATGTGTGGTGTACAGCTGACTGTTCAGCCAAAAGGTGAGCAGATGGAAGAAACCACAAAGAGCTGCCTTGGTGATGCTCCAGTGATGCCAGACTGGGACAGCTTGAATATAACCCTAGCACTGATGATTTTACCTAGTTCGTTTAATGAAATGTCCGCATGAAAACCACCAAGCTCAGAGAGCACTAAGGACTCCTCATTTCAACCCTGAGCTACAAATATTCTCCTTTATGGATACAGCCTGAATATGTTGTGGAAGGTTGGAAGAGACCTGGGAACATGTGAAATAGGATATTTAGAAGCAAGAGAAGTAATAGCTCAGAATTGCCAGCATTCATTTTGTGATGTTCAAAGTTACAACAGCACTGGAAAAAAGTGACTTATGATCAGTTCTCATACTTATGACCATTGCAGCATCCCATTGCAGTCACGTGATCAAACTTTCGATGCTTGGCAACCAGCATATATTTACGATGGTTGCAGCATCCCCCTGTCCTGGGAATATCATTTGCAACCTTCTCGTGGAGGTTTTGACGAGCAAAGTCAAGGAAGTCAGATTTGCTTAACGATTGCATGATTCACTTAACAACTTCAG
Organism: Crotalus tigris; assembly: GCF_016545835.1. Lineage (NCBI taxonomy): Eukaryota > Metazoa > Chordata > Lepidosauria > Squamata > Viperidae > Crotalus > Crotalus tigris. The sequence continues at coordinate 175,744 of NW_024098558.1, read as the reverse complement.
TGATTCATTTAACAACTATGGCAAAAAGGTCATAAAGTGGGACATGATTCATTTAACAACTGTCTTGCTTATCAATAGAAATTTTGGGCTCAATTGTGGTCGTAAGTCAAAGATGACCACTAAAATATGTGGTCAGAACATATAAGGAAGAAATTCCAAGTAGAGCACGGGTGACAAAAGCCAGCCGTGTGTTGCAGCTGCCAAAAAGGCCAACACAGTGCTAGACTGCATTAACAGAGGGATAGAATCAAGATCACGTGAAGTATTAATACCACATTACAATGCTTTGGTAAGGCCACACTTGGAATACTGCATCCAGTTTTGGTCACCACGATGTAAAAAAGATGTTGAGACTCTAGAAAGAGTACAGAGAAGAGCAACAAAGATGATTAGGGGACTGGAGGCTAAAACATATAAGGAAAGGTTGCTGGAATTGGGTATGTCTAGTTTAAGGAAGAGAAGGACGAGGGGGGACATGATAGCAGTGTTTCAATATCTCAGGGGCTGCCCCAAAGAAGAGGGAGTCAAGCTATTCTCCAAAGCGCCTGAAGGTGGGACAAGAAGCAATGGATGGAAACTAATCAAGGAGAAAAGCAACCTAGAACTAAGGAGAAACTTCCTGACAATCAGAACAATTAACCAGTGGAACAACCTGCCTCCAGAAGCGGTGAATGCTCCAACACTGGAAGTTTTTAAGAAGAGACTGGACAGCCATTTGTCCGAAATAGTATAAGGTTTCCTGTCTGAGCAGTGGGTTGGACTAGATGACCTGCAAGGTCCTTTCCAACTTTATTATTATTAAACTTGCCACGTCACATGATGTGTCCTACGTATCACAACTTTTTTTGCATTGCTGGAGCTGGGGTGGGGCGTGGCATCCGTATGATGCAACCAGCCCATGGGCTGGCAGTTTAACACCCCTGAAATAGAGATAAAAGAAGTTCTTCCTTTCTGGATTGAGGATCCTCATTTTCAAATGTAAAAGACAATGATCAATTATAGACATGATCCTCCTGCTTTCTCAGCTGTTACTTAGAAAAATAACCCACCTCTCTGCAATGAACTAATTCCTGTGAGGTTTCATATTCTTCTGCTTCTATGTTTAGTATAATGTCTGTTTGCTATTAAATATCTTTTCTCTGAAGGTTCGTGATCCCAATAGAAGTTTTTCTAATAAGGGAGGATATTATTTTTTTAAAAAAACCACGAGTTTTCTCAAGGGCATGTGAGTCAATATCAATAGAAATATTGGCTGTTTTCACTGCCTAACCCTAATCAAATACAGACCATGGCTTGTGTATAATTGCAGATGCTGGCTTTATGAATATCTAGCTACCGAGCCAAAACTGTTTGTGTCAGGTGGAAGACAAAAACTATAATTAAAACCAACCCAGCTGTAATGCATGGTCTGTTTCCTTCTACATCAGTTAGTTGTATCTTCTTGGGTTATTATCAGCATTTCATTTCAATAGCTGTAATCCACAGCCATTAACCATTAATATGAAAATACATGATGCATTTAGATATAAATATAGGGGAAATGTAGTTAATGGTGAACACATTGCCAGACTTCTGCTGGTGACTGTTCATCTCTATGCTGAGAACAAATTCTGGGACAGTATCATAGAAGCAGAAACCTGCCCAGCTGCTATATGTTTCTGCTCTTTCTCTACTCCAGTTATCCCCTCCCCAGAATTATTTGGAAATAAAATGGATTAAAGAGAAACAAAACAGTAAAGACAAAACCATGAAAAGTCAACATGTCAAAAATGCAAGTTATAAATCCAAGCTGTTAATATCGTAGCGGGAAGGGAAGCAGACCAAATCTGACTGAAAAAAAAATCCAAGAAGTTTTTTAAAAAGCCAGAAAGAAAAACAAGGATTAAAACCATGGGTAAATCATAGACAATTGAATAAAGAATATTGTATAGTCTCGTCTAAATAAAGGAGTGGCACGGTGGCTTAGCGGTTAAGATGCTGGGCTTGTCGGCTGGAAAGCCAGCAGCCCTGGTTTGAGACCCAAGCACCACACGATGGGGTGAGCTCCCGTCCTCACCACAGCTCCTGCCAACCTAGTTCAAAACAAACTATCCCAACCAGTCCAAAAGGATACAAATGCAAGTAAATAAATAAATACCACTTTGGTGGGAAGTGCTCCATGATGTCATGCTGGCCACACGAAATGGAGATGAGCAGTGTCCCTAGAGTTGGCAACGACTAGCAGAGCAATAAATAAAGTAAAATAATAAAATAATGTAAAATAAAATAAAGTAAAATAAAATAGATAAAGTCACACTTGAAGTCAGTGCATCTGCTGGTGATATAACAGATGTGTCCTCATAGTTTTGTTGGCAACATTATGGAACTTGTTTGCTGTTACTTTCTCCTGGCAAATTTTTCTAAATTCCCAGTCTCGGCTACAGCCTGCGATTTCTTGGTTGGTGTCCCATCCAGATACTAATTAGGTCAAATGTTGTTCAGCTTCTTGAGATCAGTCCAAGGACGAAGAAAGCAGAACAGCCAAGATATAAAAGATGTGCAAAAGGAACTGATGTTTAGAATAGGTGGTCGTTCCCCGAAAGGATAGGAATTACCAAGGAGATCTCCTTTCTGGTAACATCTTGTTTAGATTTTTGAATAAGATAACAAACAGGATGAGCTGAACAGTAGACCATAAATCACATCAGGAAAGTACCACTTCAGTAAGAGACAGTTAGGAGTAGTGGTGAAGGCACCAAGGTAGAACATCAGGAGACTCTAAGTTCTAGTCCCACCTTAGACAGAAAAACCAGGTGTGTGATTTTGGGCCAATCACCAGGAGATTGAGAGTTCTAGTTCCACCTTAGCATGAATCCAGATGAGTTACCTTGGGCCAGTCACTCTCTCTTAGTTTAGGAAGAAGATGACAGTAAACTACTTTCAAACAACCTTGCCAAAAAAATCTGCAGGGACTAATCTGGTCATATGCCAGCAGTTAATACCAGCTTTAAGGCACCATCCTCCAAAAAAGTTCCAACAATTCACCAGAGGATATCCCTCAGCAGCAGTATCTTTTTTTAGTCTTGAGTTATTCCAAGTGAGCAAGGTCAAAGTTATTAGCCTTAATCTTTGCAGGATGCTTCACACACTGTTTATCCTTTAAATCCTGCTCAGTTTTGGAATACAGCACTTGAGATGGTGCACAAAAACTGATGTGATCTTTGCAGTGATGGAAGTTTTGTGCTCCTCCGTGGATGAAAATAGTCAAGCTTGCCATGACTTCATGCTGTCCTTGGAATTCCATCCAACCCAAATTAGCACAATTTTAAGAAAGAGAACGAAGGAAGTGAGGGAAGTTAGCCCAGAGAAGGAAATATTAAAAAGGCAGAAAAATATATTTTTCCTTAAAAGGACATTTTTAAAACCAAACCTGGCCCCAAATCTATCTCTCTGCCCCAAGCAAGACTTTAATCCTATACAAATGCAGATGTAAAACCATCAGAAAGTTGGAGCCAGAGCAATCAAAAAAACAAAAGAGAAGATCTGCATACCCCACCCAAACTCTAGGAGTCATTAGCCCCATCACCTGGGAAGCAGGGTATGATAATAGGATTAAACCACAGATATCAAGGCCTAGACAAACACTCAGAAACAGCCTCAAGGTTCATGCCACAGGAACAAGAAACTATTCCAAACAAGGCTAAAGAGGGTATAAAAAACCTACTGCCCATGTGTTCTCCCTCTTTCCTCTCCTCTGCTCCTTCCTGCAAGGATCATCTTTCTGCTTCTTCAATAAACTGTAACTGTTGAGTCCTTCGCGGAAATGTAAGACACGAGAAGCAGTTGTAGTTCTCAGTTTTCTTTATTCTGCGTTCAGCTTACAAGTAGATGGCTTCAGCAGCTCCCAAAACCTCTCAGCTTCTTATATAGACATTTCCCGGGTAAATGCGATACTTTTCCCATGCCAGCACCCGCGCATGCACACGGCGCTGGCGACAGCCTGTCTGGTCCCGGGCAGCTTTGCACCTGCCCGGGACCGCCTGCAAACGCCCCGAGCCGTTTGCAAGGCTCGGGACATAACACCCCTTTCCCCCGGGCTAAAACTACTACCAACATATAATCATTATTTTATACAGTGTTCTGCTTCTCAGTGCTCCTACCGTTACCTGGCTTTTGTTTAGCCAGCAATGTTATGTAATCCTTTAAGTATTTAGGAGACTTCCTTGCTCTCTGTGACCTTCTCAGCTCTGGGTTTCTGACAGGTGTTCCTTGACTGAGGGGTGACAAGACCCTGTTCCCCTGACAGGGCTTCTGTCACTTTGTGACCTGATTGACCTGCCTAGCTGTAGGCCCTCGGGCCCCTTGAAGTGATAGCCACTGCTGGGCGTCTCTATAGAACCTCCTAGGTCTGTCCAAGACCTGTCAGGAGGCTGTCCAATCCCTAAGCCCCGTTCTGTGTCCGGGCTCGTGTGGGTCTCTGTACCTTCCCAAAACTCAGTTACTCCCTGATTTGGGCTAGAGGTGTTGCGGTCGGGACTTGATTCCTCTATCACCTCCCTGTAAGTTTGACCCCCTGTAGGATTAGGGGTAAGGTCAGGCCAACTCTGGGGATTGTGTGCCAGCTCTCTTTCGGGGAATGATTTGTTGGGATGCTCCCGGGTATCCTCCGTGACTGGAGTGTTGTGTGATGTGTGTGGAAAGTGAGTATGCCCCCGGGGTGACTCCCTGGCTGGAGTAGGCGTGAGTGCCTGTTGTGTGGGTAAGCTCCATGAATTCCTTTTCGGAGCACTTGCGGAAGCTTGAAATGGGCCGTCAGTGGCTCCATCAGTGGAGATGGGCCGCAACTCGTGCCCTTCCCTTTGCTCCAAAGGGTCCCCCTCCCCCCCTGGAAAAGACCCAGGAGTCTCATCTGAAAGGTCCCGCCTAGGGCGAAGTTGGTCGAGGTGCCGACGCAGGACACGACCGTTGTCCAGGGCTACCTCGTAGGAGAGAGGACCTGTGACCTTGGAAATAGAAGCGGGGACCCATGTATGACCAGGCCCATAACTGCGAGCCCAAACCGGGGCACCCACAAGTAGTTGTCTAGGTGTCCTAGGATGTGAGGTAGATGAAGGCAGTCTGTCCGGATGCAACCGGTCAAGTTTAGTAGTAAGTTGACGCCTCCAACGAAGTTCAGCTGGGCTTCTCCCTGTAGAAGTAGACGGTGTGGTGCGATAAGAAAGGAGAAAGTCAGCCAACCTGTGATGCCAGTCCCCGTAGGTGAGTCTTTTCAATGCGTCCTTCGTGATGCGCACCATACGTTCAGCCATACCATTGGTGGACGGGTGGAAGGGTGCAGACGTGGCATGACGAATCATGTTAGCCTGTAAGAAAGCTTGGAATTCGGAGGAAGTGAATTGAGGGCCGTTGTCAGACACAATGACATCTGGAAGCCCGTGTGCAGCAAAAATCCCCCTCAGTACCTGAATAGTCTTTGCAGTGGTGGTGGATGAGACAGGTACAACCTCAAGCCATTTTGAATGGCTGTCAACAAGGACCAAGAAGAACTGGCCCTGAAAGGGCCCAGCGTAGTCAAGGTGCACCCTAGACCATGGGGACTGCGTTTCCTCCCATCTATGCACGGGAGCTTGGGGCATCTCTGGGCGAGATCGTTGGCACAGATGGCATGCATGCACCTTAGCCTCAATATCTTTATCTAAACCAGGCCACCACAAGTGGCTGCGCGCAAGAGCCTTCATACGAACAATGCCAGGATGACCCTCGTGGAGGGATTCTAAGACCCTAGTCCTCATTGAGGTGGGAATGACAACTCTGTTTCCCCAAGCAGACAACCCTGAGAAAGGGACAGCTCGTTCCTTTTGGACCAGAAACTCTGAAACTCAGGACTAGGGCAGTGCTCAGGCCAACCAGACAAAACCCAGGAACGGACACGTGAAAGTGTGTGATCTGTACCTGTTTCAGCGGCAACATCCCTGGCACTAAGAGGGAGCTCGGGCAAGGCTTGGATTGATAGAATGTTGACAGCTGGCGCAGGGTCAGCTTCTACTACTGGCAGAGGCAATCTACTGAGGCCATCAGCATGGCCCATTTCTTTCCCAGGCTTGTGGAGTAAAGAAAAATCATATGCAGACAAAAAAATAGACCACCTAAGCATTCTGGGGGAAATGATCTGGGGAGTCTGCTTACGTGTGGTAAACAGTCCCAGCAGAGGCTTATGGTCAGTGAAGACCGTGAAATGCCTGCCATATAGAAAATCATGGAATTTTTTAATTCCAGCAACAACAGCCAGAGCCTCCCTGTCTATCTGAGCGTAGTTGCGCTCAGCAGAAGACAATGTTCTGGAGTAATATGCAACAGGAACCTGAGTTCCATAAGACCTGAGGTGGCTCAGGACAGCTCCTACCCCGTAAGGGGACGCATCACAAGCGATGCACACAGGAAGGGACTCGTTGAAATGTGCAAGTACACTGTTAGAAGTGAGCAAGGCCTTGACTTTGTTAAAACAAGCCTCATGTGTTTGTGACCAGTGCCACACTGCTTGCTTGTCTAGTAGCCTGTGAAGAGGCTCAGCCACACTGGCTTTATGTGGAAGGAAGGAATTGTAGAAATTCAGGAGGCCCAGGAAGGCCTGAAGTTCGGCCTTAGACTTTGGCCTAGGTGCTTCTAAAATAGCAGTTAGTTTGGATTCAGCAGGGTGAATTCCAGCAGCGTCAATTTTGAACCCCAGAAATTCAGTAGAAGGCACCCCAATCTTGCATTTGTCTTTTTTGAGCTTGAGGCCTGTTTTCCTGAATCTTAACAGAATAGCCCTTAGCCTTTCAGCTAGAATGTGTGTGGAGTCTCCTGCAATTAAGACATCATCAAAGTAGGGGCAAACCCCCGGTATGCCCCGTAGTGTGTTTTCCATTATGCTTTGGAAAATCCCAGGAGCGACATTCACTCCAAACTGTTAAGAGTGCATTTGTAATCAGCACAAATGCGAATGTCCCCATTTGCCTTTAGAGGCGTGACAATGGGGGTCTCCCAAGGACTGGAATCAACAGGTTCTAGAATTCCCTGTTGGATCAGTTTGTCTAACTCAGTGTCAATTTTACTCTTTAAAGCAAAAGGGACCCTTCTTGCTTTAATTCTAATGGGAGTGACAGTGGGGTCTAGCTTTAAGGACACAGGGGGTCCTTTGAATGTGCCCAGCTGGGGGCTGAAAACATCTGCAAATTCTTTGCAGACTTCCTGTAGGTCGAGTGTTTGTAAGCTGTTGAGTCCTGTGACGTGTATCCCCAGGGCCTCAAACCAATCGAGTCCTATGAGACTCGTTCGTTCACCCCCTACTACTAATAAGTCTAGTGGACCTTCAAAATTCTTGTATTGCACGTTAAGGGTGGCCTCCCCCTTAACACACACTCTTGAATTTTGAAAATCTGTTAACACAATGTCAGAAGGCCTTAACTTGGCCTGAGTTCCACTACCGGAACAAATCTTCCTAAATGTATGCAAGGAGATGATTGAAAGGGCAGACCCTGTGTCTAGTTCCATAGTTAATGGAACCCCTTGTAGCTTCACCTTGAGTGACAGCTTTTTCTTAATGGGCTTGTGTGTGCCTGTCCTAAGGATGCTTCTTCGCGAAGCGCAAAACCCTACCCTATTCTGGCTGGGGACCCTGGTACCTTTCAGGCGCAGTTCTTCCTGAGGTTGTACCTTTCGTCGGCCCAGACACACAGCTGCAATGTGTCCTTGTTTGCCGCATGCCCGGCAGGTAGCAGAGCGGAACTTGCAGTCGGTTCTCCTGTGGCGACCTCCACAGCTGATGCACTTGAGTGGAGCTGAAGAGCTTCCCTTCTGATTTCCTTCCTTCATGGGGTGGAGACGGTCGACTTCCTCGTCCGGATCCTCCTCGGAGTTCTCCTGGACGTCTTCCTGGTGCACGGATGCAACCTCTGGACTGTTTCTGATCGGCCGCATGTTCTTGACGGCGCCGCCTGCTGCTTCTTCTGCGGTGACTTCTCTTAAGGCATCTTGGAAGGACAATTCTTCTTTAGTGAAAAGTCTCTGTTGTAGATCTCGATGCCTTAACCCGCACACGAATCGGTCCCTCAGTCGTTCTTCGAGGTCCTTGAACTTGCAGTGCTTGGCGGCTTTCCTTAATGCGGCGATGTATTCTTTGGCCGACTCACTGGATCATTGATTCCTCTGCTCGAAGGTGTGGCGCCATGCGATGACGGACATCTTGGGCTGGAAGTGCTCCTTCAGTAGCTTCTTCAGATCTGCGTAGCTGACAGACTCTACTGGAACAGGTGCTGCAAGGTTTTCTGCGATTTCGAAGGCGTCTTGACCGCAAACACAAAGCAGGGTGGCAGCCTTCAAGCTCTCTTCCCTCACTTGGTTTGCCTTGAAGTAGTTCTCCACCCTGGCTACGTAGGACTCCCACCGCTCTGGATGTGAGACGTCGAACTCCGAAAGCCTTCCAACCTTTGCCATCTTCAGGAGACGTGTCTATCAGCCAGCCTACCCCCGAATGCGCACTGGATTGGCGAGTAGCTGCCGAGTCGACACCGTTCCGCCGCTCAGGACTCACTTGGGTAAGCTTACACTTCTTTCTTTCCAGGCGATGTAAGGCATCCCATCCTCGTCGCCAGTGTAGAGTCCTTCGCGGAAATGTAAGACACGAGAAGCAGTTGTAGTTCTCAGTTTTCTTTATTCTGCGTTCAGCTTACAAGTAGATGGCTTCAGCAGCTCCCAAAACCTCTCAGCTTCTTATATAGACATTTCCCGGGTCAATGCGATACTTTTCCCGCGCCAGCACCCGCGCATGCGCACGGCGCTGGCGACAGCCTGTCTGGTCCCAGGCAGCTTTGCACCTGCCCGGGACCGCCTGCAGACGCCCCGAGCCGTTTGCAAGGCTCGGGACATAACAGTAACCTTCTTCCCAAAGCAGTCTCCATGTTGCCTATTTATTCCTGGCTTGGATGAACCAGGATGAAGACTTACTTCTGACAGAAGGAAGGAAGGATGGAAGGAAGGAAGGAAGGAAGGAAGGAAGGAAGGAAGGAAGGAAGGAAGGAAGGAAGGAAGGAAGGAAGGAGAGAGAAAAATAAATAGATTAGATTAGATTAGGATTAGATTGTTCCCAGATCTAAAAAAGCAAGTCACAATTTGCCAACTGGCCTGGGAATGGTTGTCAGGTTGCACCCACAATCTGCCTGCTAAAGCCTCAATGTCCTCAGAAGACTTTCACTGCCTTTGGGCATGCACCCATGATAGTTATCAAGTCCTACTTGCTAAAGCCATAATCAGCATAATTGGACGAAATGAGCCCTTCAAATTGGATCCAGAAATAAATTTACATCCCAATGGTAATAAGTACAGTATATCTCATGTGTCTATGAATTTTATTGTCTGCCTTTTTCTCTTGGATTGCTTTACAGCAGGGGTCTCCAGCCTTGGCAACTTGTGAACCTCAATTCCCAGAATTCCCCAGCTAGGTTTTCTGGCTGGGGAATTCTGGGAGTTGAAGTCAACAAGTCTTAAAGTTGCCAAGTTGGAGATCCCTTCTTTACAGACTTTGGGAGGAAGTGCTGTATTGGAAAGCCAAAGGAAAGAAGCAAAGCACACTGAATTCTGGGAGTTTCAGGCCCATTGTAATTTTTGGGCCCAGATTCCTGTCTGCAATGACTAGGCTGGGATTGTAGCCAGGAATTTTAAGTATTCCTGGGCAAGCAAATTTATAATAAAGAAAAATAATGGACAGTACAGTATGAAATCTTGGTTCATGCAGGGATAGTATTGAGGAGAATGCAATTATAAGCAATGTCCTATTTTCTCAAGAGAGGGAACAATTTGGATCATTTTTACCTCTGGTGATGTTTGTTTTGGTTTAAGCGATGATGGTAGGCAAGACGTGTGAAATTGCTAAGGAGGAAAAGATAAAAGGGGAACATGTCTCTCTGCAAGAAACGCTGCTGTGTTTACCCACTGTCTTCCATTTTTCTTTAACAAAATCACAGCAAATGTTTACCATGGGAGGCCTTTTTGTTGGAAGTGCTGGATACTGCCCATTTGGAAGCTGGAATGACAGAACAGAATAACAGAGTTGGAAGGGACTTTGAAGGCCTAATTTAACCCCATGCACAGGAAGGAAACCCTATACCATTTCAGACAAATGGCTGTCCAGTCTCTTCTTAAAAACTTCCAGTGTTGGAACATTCACCGCTTCTGGAGGCAGGTTGTTCCACTGCTTAATTGTTCTAACTGTCAGGAAGTTTCTCCTTAGTTCTAGGTTGCTTCTCTCTTTGATTAGTTTCCATCCATTCTTCTTGTCCTGCCTTCAGGTGCTTTGGAGAATAGCTTGACTTCCTCTTCTTTGTGGCAGCCCGAGATATTGGAACACTGCTATCATGTCACCCCTCGTCCTTGTCTTCATTAAAGTAGATATACCCAATTCCAGCAACCGTTCCTTATATGTTTTAGCCTCCCTTCCCCTAATCCTCTTTGTTGCTCTTCTCTGCACTCTTTTTAGAGTCTCAGCATCTTTTTTACATCATGATGGACCAAAATTAGATACCATATTCCAAAGGTGGTTATATTTCGCATGACATAGCTGGAAAAGACTGATGGATACATATTTATGACCATTTCTTTAGGTTTATTGTTAAACAAAAGTTCTCCATCGAAAAGATGAGTTTCAGAATGCTTGGGATCTGTCAGGATCATAGCCCATTCAATTATCTGACATTTAGCACAGTGGCCAGATTTCTTTGTTGTTATTAATGTTGTTAATCCTTGTGTGTGAATCAAATAGTCAGTACATCTTGGCCTGAACCCATATTTAAATAATCCAGCAGGCTTTCATGCGTAAGGTATGATTAGAACTCACTGTCTCAAAGTCACTCAGTTGGCTTTATGCCTAAAGTGGGATTAGAACTCATAACCTCCTACCTTCTAGCCTGGTTCCTTAGCCACTAGGCCACATCAGACAAAATGAAGAATTCTATAATTTTTTTACTTTTCTCTACTTTAGTCTCCAAGATCCCAAAACAAGGACTTTAGGGCTCCATGTGACACTAAGTGTGGGCTTTGTCCATTCCTGCTGTGTTAGAAAGCAACAGTTTTAAATTATTATTTTTACTTCATTTTCTTTTTTTTAAATTTTTTTTATTTAAAAGTTTTATAAATTTATTACAATATAAACCCCTCCATCCCTTCCCCCCTCCCCCACTTCCCAGAGCTGATTACAGGGTAAAAAAAAAGTAAACAAACATAATCTAACTAACATAAACCAACTATACTATCAATCAAAACCATAACACACTTTAACTCCATTTCATAACAAATATTAACAAATTAAAACAAAAATAATAATATAATTAAAACTATTAATAATTATCTAAAATCTACTCAAAAGCAAGATAATACTTTTCAGTTTCATATTTCTTCTGAATGTAATCAATCCATCTTCTCCAAACCATAATATATTTTTCTTGTGAATGGTCCTTCAAGTAGGTGGAGATTTTCGCCATTTCTGCTAAATTTAAGTATCCATTCTTCCAAAGTAGGCAGTAAGTTTGTCTTCCAATATTGCCCCACCAATAATCTTGCGGCTGTTATAAGGTTCAACATAAATTGGTTTCTTTAACATCAAAATCTACAATAATACCCAACAAAAATAATTGCGGAGTAAACTTTATCTTTCTCTTAAAAATCTTTTGAATATTCCACCAAATCTTAATCCAAAAAGCTTTAATATCTCTTCAAGTCCACCAAATATGAAAATAAGTTGCATCTAAATTTCCACATCTCCAACATTTGGGCTGTAAATGCATTTTCTTTTGAATGTGGCAGTTTAGGACAGAAAGAAAAAAAATTGATGATAAAATAGACTTCCAGTTGGCCTTTCGCTCTGTAGCCATTCCACAATATTCATGATTTAATCAGTGTTTCTCCATTTTCGCAACTTGAAGATGCTGGCTGGAGAATTCTGGGAGATGAAGTCCGTACATCTTCATGTTGCCAAAGTTGGGAAACACTGACTTAGATAATTTGAGTGTCAACACTATCACTGTGCAACTTGAGACACAGTAAATTGGAAGAATTTAGACTTAAATCTCTGCTATCCCATCTCCATGTGTAACCAGACAAGCCAATTTTGGCCAGTCAGCTTCTCTTCTGAAATCAAAGATTCTGTGTGAAAGAGGTGAATAAGGCAAAATGAAAATGGAAGGGAAATATATATTAGCAGTTTTTCATGGCATCTGTGAAATGTACAGTTGTGAGAAAAGCAAAAAAAAAAAAAAAGGGCTTTTGTAGCATACTCATCTCAGCTGGAAGCTGATCGCGGACTGAAGCCTGCTGAGTGCTCAGTTATATTAGTCTTGCACAGGGAAACCAAAGCTGAAATGTAATTTATTTCCTTGCTGGTGTTATATCCTGTATTGCATTTGGTTGAAAAATGCACAGGTTGTATTTTTTTTTTAAATAAAAAGACAAACTATTTCTGCATCACATTTATAGCCAGCATTAAAAGATAAGGATGCAGAAAAACAAAATCATACTAGTTTACAAGTTCTTGTTTCTTTTTTTTAATTTATTTATTCAATTTCCGTAAATGCCCATCTCAGCCCTGTGACTCTGTTGTCCTAGGCATTACAGGCAGTCCTCAACTTATAAACTTAAATGGAATTTGCACGTTGCATGTTGTGACAGTTGTAAAGGAGCTCATCACATGACCGACCTGATTTTATGAGCTTTTTTCACAGTGGCTGTTAAAGTGAATCGTTTCTGTCATTAAATAAATCTGTGATTATTAGGCAAACACCACAGTCGTTAGCAATAACAGTAGCTCTTAGACTTATATATCGCTTCACAGCCCTCTCTAAGTGGTTTACAGAGTCAACCTCTTGCCCCCAACAATCTGGGTCCTCATTTTACCCACCTCAGAAAAATGGAAGGCTGAGTCAACCTTGAGCTGGTCAGGATCGAACTACTGGCAGTTGGCAGAATTAGCTTGCAATACTGCATTCTAACCACTGCGCCACCACGGCCCCCTAAGAGAATCCATTGTTCACTATTGGGCGCTTTTGCCCCAAATTGGAAGTAAATGCTATTTTTGATCAAAAGCATTGTAAATCGCAGAAAAGTGACCGCGGGACCCTGCAAACATCCATAAATGTGGACTGCTTGCCGAATGCCCGAAATTCAATCTCATGTCTGTGTGTGTTTGTATGTGAGCCACTGAAACTTCAAAACCAGATCATAGGTACTTTTGGGGGGGGGGTGTCCATGAATGGCTGGGGAATTCCAGAAGTTGAAGTCCATATATCTTAAACTAGCCCAGAATGAAAAAACACCAATGTAAAGTAATTAATATTTGTCACAGTGCTGTCCCCAATGCATTTTTTTTAAGAAAAAAATAAAGAAAAAAAATCAAACCATTCAAATTCAGGATTAGGAAATTGGACAGAAGAAAAGGAAAAAACAAACAAACCAGGCAGTGAATTGTGAAGTTGCATAACTGTTTGTATAATTATTACCTGGAATAACAATAGTTCGCAATTTTTTCCCACACAGAATTGGTGGCATAGGTTCTACTATACACCTCTGTCACTTCTGCAGTTAGAGGGAATTGGCTCACAATCTCTGGGTCACTTTTGTAGGACTTGGTGGCTGCTAATGTAAAGCTTTTCAAATTGTCAATCTAAATATCTGACTTCCCTGAGATTTACAAGGATTTAAGCAAAAGAACAGGGGGGGGGGAGGATATGACATCGTCTATCTCCAGTGTACAACATAGTCCTTTTGCACCACTCAGGTACCCTGATGACACAGATAAGCCTCCAAGTGGCCTCAATGACTCTCTAAAAGGATGCAAATGACCAGCTGCCTGCAAGGAGTATAAATCCTTCCATTCCCCGCTCTCCAGTCAGAGCTGAAGAAGCTTCCTGGATGAGAAGTGAAACATCTTCAAAGAAAAAAAACAAATTGCCTCGTGAAAAAGCATCTTTGGGGCAACCATGGCCTAAATGACTGAGAATCTCCACAGACATTAAGCAAAACAAGACTTTTTCCTGGCTGAGAAATATCATACACGGAAACTGCAGTCCAAAAATCTCTGGGCATCTGGGATAGAAGCTAAATCTGATTTCATTGATATTTATAGTGAATTAAAAAAAAAAGAAAATTAAATTAACGAGAGAAAATTGAATTAAAAGGAGAGCCAGTTTTGGTGTCACGTTTAAAGTCATCCAACTGGAAACTTGGAGACTGAGTTCTAGTCCCACCTGAAGCTCGAAGCCAGCTGGGTGAGCTTGAGCTGGTCACTCTCAACCAGCCCTTGGAAGGAGATTAACCACTTCTGCAAAACCTGGCCAACAAAATGGGAGAGATTTGTCCAGGCAGCCTCCAAGAATTGCACAGGATTGAACAGAAGAAAATAAAACCACATGCAGCTAAAGGTGACTATTCCCTAGTTGTGGAGACTGTGGTCATCTGTCACAGAAACAATTAAAATCTGGTAACAGCCTTTGGAAGTTTGTGAGACACCACAAAGATTGTGATTTCTATCTCTAACAACCGGATGGTTTAATCCAGGGCTTTTCAACCTTTTCACCCATTGTACCACTTTTAGGATATGGCAATATCCCAGTACCACCAGTCGCCTAGCAAGGTATCAAAAAATTGATGACCCCCCCCCCCCAAAAAAAGGAAAAAAGTGATAAAGTACAGGTAGTCCTCGATTTACAACGGTTCGCTTAGTTACTGTTCGAAGTTACAATGGCACTGAAAAAAGTGCCTCCCAAGCCACAGCCGAGCAAGACACCTGCCTGCCCGCCCCATGGCGCTCTTCCTCCTGTCCGAGGTTTTCATTGTTGTGAGCATTTCTGTTGAGGATTGGCAGCGGGGGTGGGGTGGGGAGTGTTTGGTTTTTATTCCCCCCATCTGCTGGGTGGTTGCAGCAGGTTTTGGTCACTTCACATGACCCTGGGACACTGTGACTGTCGTAAATATGAATCAGTTGCCAAGCATCTGAATGTAAATCACAAGATTCTGGAGATGCTGCAACATTCCAGCTGATCGGTGCTTCTTCTGGGCTCAGCAGAAGCACCAGGAGGGGGTTGGACTAGATGACCTCCAAGGTCCCTTCCAACTTTATTATTATTGATCATCGCACAGTCAGCCAGATGTTCAGACTGGATTTGGCATTTTTGTCTACCTATTGAATCCTTACCAAGGACCTGGGATAGGCAGATGTGGATGTTTGTTGGTATTACAGATATCATCGCAGGATGGAAGCAGTTCCTAGTAAGGCCGCTAGATGACCTCCAAGGTCCCTTCCAACTTTATTATTATTATTATTATTATTACAAAGGAGGAGGAAGAGGAAGAGGAGGAATATAGGGCAGGAGGATGAATAAAATTTATCTGGATGAATAAAATCTCATATATCCATGTGTATGTGTAAACTAATTATGGAAATTCACAGGGTGATCATCTCAATCCAACCTACCTAACAGAAGTGCCGATACAGGAATAAACAAAGGATAAACCCCATCTAAGCCACTGATCCTTGGGGGAAATGTGGGATCTAAATTATGCAAGGCAATGAAATTTCATACCTTGCTCTTATTAGAATGGCCCATTATACATCCACCCATTGTTCAAAAAAGGCTGACAAAAGTACAGATCCGCCTTTAATTGTCACCTAATAATTTATAGATGAAGACGCCAACTTAGAATCACCATGACCAAAATGGAGATAAAATATGTCCCAGCACTTTCCCAATTTGTTATCCTGCTGTGAATTGCAGATGCAGCAAATGCTGCATTGGTTTTGTTCCTGAATATGAAAAAGGTAAGTTTTTTTTATTATTATTATTTTTATAAAAGTATGCATAGCCCCAAATGGAGAGTAAGAGTCTCCTTACTAATGCCTAATTGCAGAGCAATTTCAAGGTTCTTATTCTTTCTTCTCCTAATCCAGCTTTACACTACTACTAGCCCGACACCTTTAAAGAGAACGTTGCCCTTTGTAAAGTAGGACACAAGGACAGCCTTCTTCTGTGTGCTGTCATCCAGTTTGGTAGAAATATCTTTTGACAGCACAGTCAACTGAAAATTTCAATACAGTACGACATTCCACTTCAGCCCTCGTTTTGTTCTTGAGCCGTTGGAGATTGCAGCATGGAAAAAGAAAGCAAAATGGAAAGCAAGAGATTCAACATAGGTCAGATAGCCGAATAAACAATGCAGGCGAAGAGGAAAAGCGATAGCACTTTGTTCATACTTTATTCATTCCAAAGCAACAGGAAGCCCCCTGAAATCCAACTGCACCCCAAGACTGATAACAAACTATAACTTATCAAGAGAAGGATGTCAGAGCAGATGACAGGACTGGCTAAGCTGAAGGCTTTGGAAACTGGACACATTGATACTTAGTTGGAACATTGTTAAAAGGGAGGCACATGATGAGCCTTGTAGGGCAACTTCAATCAATCAGAACAGAGCTGGAAGGAACCTTGGAGGTCTTCTAGTCAAACCCCCTTCTCAAGCAGGAGACGCTACACCATTTCAGACAAGTGACTATCCAGTCTCTTCTTAAAAACCTCCAGTGATGAAGCACCCACAAGGTCTGAAGTCTGGCTATTCTACTGGTTACTTATCCTCTCTGTTACGGAATTTCTCCTTGGTTCCAGGTTGCTTCTCTCCTTGGTTAGTTTCCATCCATTGTTTCTTGTCTTGCCTTCTGGTGCTTTGGAAAAGAAATTGACTCCCTTCTTTGTGGCAGCCTCTCAAATATTGGAATACTGCTATCACATCACCCCTAGTCCTTCTTTTCTCTAGACTAGCCAAACCCAAATCCTGCAGCCGTTCTTCATATGTTTTAGTCTCCAGGCCTTTAATCATCTTAGTTGCTCTTCTTTGCACTTTTTCCCAAAGTGTCAGCATCTTTTTTTGTAATGTGGTGACCAAAACTGGATGCTGTATTCCAGGTGTGGTCTTACTAAGGATATACAAAGTGGTACTCGTGTCAGATTCTGGGAGGTCAGTTTTTCACAGGGCTGTTGACTTAAGTGTGTGTGTGTGTGTTTGTCTGTATGTGTTGTCTTTTGGTATCCCTAAGGTTTTATTTGGACACAACTGTCTCTAAGTCCCAAAGCTGCTTTTCCAAAAGCAACTGGACTTCCTTATTTTTTTCCTTGAAGATGTTTCGCTTCTCATCCAAGAAGCTTCTGCAGTTCAATTTTCAAGGGAAAAAAAATCAAGAAAATCCAAAGGTGCTTTTGGAAAAGCACCTTTGGGATGACCATGACCTGGATGATTGAGAATCTCCATAGACAACTGTCCCTAAGGTTTTGAAGGAATATGCACCTCTGGAAGATAAAGCTGTTCACCTCTATTCTAGCCTGTGGGATATAGGACATGAATGAACATTGGGTTTATTCATGTAAAACATTTAAATAGCCATCCATCTTCTAATCAACTCTGGGAGACTCCCAATCAAAAGTTAAAGCAACATATAAAATCATATTAATACTATAAAAGCCAGGTCTTCAAAGCCTTAGGGAAGGCTAGGAAGGTAGAGGCCTGCTGAATTTCAGAGGAAGAACATTCCCTGGGATGGGGCTGCCATGGAAAAGGCATGCTTCCTAGGTCCCATCAGAGGGAAATATTGAGAGGGTGGGATTAGGAGCCTAGGTGATCTGGTAGGACAGGTAGATGCCCTTACAGCAGCGGTTCTCAACCTGTGGGCCGCGACCCCATTTGGGGTCAAACGACCATTTCACGGGGGTCGCCAAACAATGCAGTCCGCCATTTTTTCCCCCTTTTCCTTAGCTGTGCTACTCCCTTTTATTCTATTGGCTTTTGAAAGCCACTAGAATAGACTCTCTTGAATAGATTCTAATTCTATTGGCTTTCAAAAGCCAATAGGAATTGTCCAGGCTGTCTCTGCCCTGCTGAGCCCGCCAAAAGTCCCATTCTGCAAATGGTGCTCCAAGTTGTCTGCAGCGAAGGCGAGCTGTCTGGAAGCTTCCACCCCTCCCTGCTGAGCAACTACTAAAAATGTAAGTAAAAAAGGGCCAGGGGTGGGAAGTGGGAGGCTGGTGGGTGCAGGGAGGGTTGCTGGCGCGCGTGGGGCCAGGCGGGTGCCTTACCTCCCTTGGGCTGGACCAACTGGTGGCTCAGCCGGTGGTTGCCCTGCACCATCGCTGCCCCTTGCCAGCTACGCCTCGGCCGGCGCAGAGGCCAGCACCACGCATGTGCGGCGCTCCCGGGCAGGGAAAGTCCTCGACTTATGACTGGTTGGGTAGTCCTCGACTTACGACCGGTTGGGGGGTCACGGCATTAAAAAGGTTGAGAACCACTGCCTTAGAGAAAGGCAGTCCCACAGACAACCTGGGCCTGAGCCAGATAGGTCTTTAAAGATGATGACCAGCACCTTGAATTGCACCTGGAAAGAAACTGGAAGTCACTGCAGCTCATCCAATAGAGGTGTTATATGGGCATTACTGTGCACACTGCTGTGTTCTGGACCAGTTGATGTTTCTGGGTGGTCTTCAAGAGCAGCCTTATGGATAACAGTAATCCAAATGCGAAGTGACCAAAGTAACCAAGGCATAACTGACTATGAGCAAGGCCTCCTGGTCCTGGAAAGGGCACAATTGGCACACTAGATGAATCTGTGCAAAGACCCTCAGTTGCCGTCTGCTCCTCAAGCAGGAGGACCCCCAAATTGTGCACCAGCTCAGCCCAGGGGAATGCTACCCTGTCCAGAGTCAAAGATGAAATATTGTCTAGTCCTGGATGGTCAAAACCCCATAACCACTCTGTTCTGCCACAACTATGTCAGATGCTGGGAGGCTGTTTACCTGATTACATCATTGTGTGGCTATGTGTGTGTTGTGTTTTGGCATCACTAAGGTTTGGTGAGGACACAAGCGTCCCTAAGCTTTCGAAGCATATAAAGCTGTTCACTGCTGTAGGACATAGATGAATGTGGGGCTTCTCTTCTTGGGTTGAGGAGACACCTGTGGGACATAGTATTCATGGGCTCCAAATTGGTGTTGTGCTTAATTTTCGGCTTGTGGAACCCAAGACAACTTGCTTGTTTGTTGCTGGATTCATTTGCAGGAGAAATCTCAAAGAAACTGGCAAGAGGAATGAAGTAAAATTCAATTCCATCGTTTGGGTAAGGGAGAGAGAGAGAGAGATAGATTAATTTTAAGATCTCAGATGGCTAAGAGAAACCTTTGGGGAACAATCTCTAGAAACATACAGGGCTGACTTGAATTTTCCTATTGCATTCATTACCCACTTTAACAACAAAACAGTCACTGCTTGCATTCTGCATTTTCCAAAACTGCACCAGGCATTCATTTGGAAATTCTTAGTGTTACATCCTGTTATTGTTTTGATTTCCAGTGAAGTCTTTCATCCAAACTGAATGTTTCTTCTGTTTTGGGATGAGAAGAGGTTTGCCCTTGTCATCAGTCAAAATGTGTGGTTCAGACACAACTCCTGTAGGATATGTCCATCGTTTTCATGGAAGCAACATGGAAGTGTTTTGGCATTGTCCTTTCCCAGGATATTTCTTTAACATCCCAGTCAATTCTGTAGTAGCCATTATCCAGTGATAAACGTAACACTATATATACCTTTTCATGCACACACATAAATACACACAGTTCCGATCTGCTTAGCCTTTTGCTGAGGAAGTTGTAAACCAACCCCATCTTTTTATTCCTGTCAAGAAAACCACGTGGAAAATTTTATGCGAGTTGAGTTTCATGCTGTTTTACTAATTATTGTATTGGCTTATAAAGATAGTCCTCGACTTATGACCAAAACTGAGCCCAGAATTTATGTTGCTAAGTGAGACATATGTTAAATGAGTTTTGCCCCATTTTATGACTTTTCATGCCACATTTGTTAAGCGAATCACTGCAGTTGTAAAGTTAGTAACACGATTGTTAAGTGAATCCGGCTATCCCATTGACTTGCTTGTCAGAAGGTCACAAAAGATGATCACATGACCCCGGGACACTGCGACTGTTGTAAGTTGAGGACTGCCTGTATTCTACTTTAATTATTTACCTTTTGTTTTAGGTTTTAAGCTGCTTTGAGGTCCTAGGGGTAGAATGGCAGGATAATGCAAATAATAAACAACCTTAAATAAGTCAAATATTTTATTAGCATCTGGTGGGCTACAGATTCCCTATTTTTATGCTAAAAAATTAAAACACAATGTTATTGAACACTGTCCTAAGATGGAACTCAGCTTTCTTATTAGAAATGACAACTGCCTACAGCCTCTCCATGGTACTAGTCTCACTACAGCCCAACTTGTATATCAGCTATTGTTAATTGTTTTCTCATTAGTGGTGGTGAAATAGCTGGAAAATCACGTATCCTTTTTGGCAAAACATTTTGCAGATATTGAGAAAATGCTATTTATTCTCCACTGCTGAGTGTGGACCGTGCAGCCCAATCAGAGTCATAAAAATGTTCTTTCAAACTATGTTACGACTCCATTGAAAACCCTCTTGTCATGTGATGGTTATAAGCTCTTGGCAGGTAGTTCCTTTTAAAAAGGTTTCTTTAGCACTTCAGGCGCCCTCCCATCAGCAAAGAATGGTTAATGATAAATTGTGATTGTGCAGAAAGAGGGGGAAGCGAGTCACTAGGAGTACAGCTGGCTTTAGCCTGCCTTTGAGAATCAGAGGGAGACCTGTCTGTTGGGTTTGTCATAATCCTCAGTGTACACAGACTCGTTTGTCCAAGTGCTACCTCTTCTCAAATAAAAACTGTGAGACAAAGCACTGAAGGCCAGTTCTATATTTTATACAACATTAAAGCAGGAAGTAAAGGGGCATAGGCTTAGACTCAACCCTGACAAGACCAAGTGGCTCTGGGTCTTGCCTCCCAAAGGTCAACTGGATGGTCCATCATTGGTCCTGGGGGGGGCAAATTTACCTCCCTCAGTGCAGGCACGCAACTTGGGTGTCCTCCTGGACTCACAGCTAAATTTGGAACAACATCTATCGGCTGTGGCCAGGGGGACCTTTGCCCAGGTTTGCCTGGTGCACCAGTTGCGGCCTTATTTGGACCGAGAGGATTTACTCACAGTCACTCATGCCCTTGTCATCTCAAGACTGGATTACTGTAACGCGCTCTACATGGGGCTACCCTTGAAGAGCGTTCGGAGGCTGCAGTTGGTTCAGAATGCAGCCGCGAGAGCGATTGTGGGCGCGCCAAGGTACGCCCATGTGTCACCTACCCTCCGCGAGCTGCACTGGCTTCCTGTGGGTCTCCGGACGCAATTCAAGGTGTTGGTTATCACCTTTAAAGCCCTTCATGGCATAGGGCCAGGTTACTTACAGGACCGCATTCTGCCGCACAGTTCCCAGAGACTGGTGAGGTCCCATAGATTGGGCCTCCTTCAGGTCCCGTCGGCCAGACAATGTCGGCTGGTGGGCCCTCGGGGAAGGGCCTTTTCTGTGGTGGCTCCGACCTGGTGGAATCAACTTCCCCCTGAGGTTCGAACTACTCCCACCTGCCGGCCTTTAAGAAAGCTGTTAAAACTCTCCTGTTCCGGCAGGCCTGGGGCTGATGTCCCCGGGGGGGGGGGCGGGATATGATCGGACTCGCGGTATGATTGTATTATTTTATTGTTGATGATTGTTTTAATTTTGTACGCCGCCCTGAGTCCTTTGGGATTGGGCGGCATATAAATAAAATTAAATAAATAAATAAATAAATAAATAAATAAATAAATAAATAATGGCTCAGCAGTTAAAGATGCTGAGCTTGTCAGCTGGAAAGCTGAAAGCCCGAGTTTAAGACCTGGGCGCTGCATGATGAGGTAAGCTCCCGTTCCTTGTCCCAGTTCTTGCCCACCTAGCAGTTTGAAAGCATGCAAATGCAAGTAGATAAATAGGTACCACTTTGGTGGGAAGGTAACAGCATTCGGCGCACCTTGATGTATAATCATGCTAGTGCACATGACCATGGAAATATCTTTAGATGATGCTGGCTCCTTCAACTAAGAAATAGAGATAAGCCCTGCCCCTAGAATCAGACACAACTGGGCAAGGAAGACATTTACCTTTAAAACAGGAAGAGCAATAAAACAAGTGACCAACAAGATGCCTCTTAAACATTGTTGGGGGAAGCCACTGTAGAGGCAGGCACTCTGATAGAAAAGCCAGGACATCCTCATCCTGTCTGATTGTGCATGATGGATAGAAATTATTAGAGATGGTTCAGCAGGTTCTGTGCCATGAACAGATTTATGCAAGGTAATCAGAACCATGAATTGCATCCAGAAACCTGCTAATGAGTAATACAGTTTGGGGAATAATGGTGTTCCATGGGCATACCAAGTCATGCTCATTACTGCCCATGCATTTTGGACCAACCGTAGCTTCTGGATGATCATCAAGAGCAGCTCAATGTAAAACACATTCAGTAACTATGAGGTCTCTGGTGCTTTCTGAGCTTGGTTATTTTCTTACAGACATTTCATTATCCAAGTAGGTAATATCATCAGTGCTACTAGGGAGTGGGATTTGGTCTCTGTTTATATAC
This sequence comes from Crotalus tigris, assembly GCF_016545835.1. Lineage (NCBI taxonomy): Eukaryota > Metazoa > Chordata > Lepidosauria > Squamata > Viperidae > Crotalus > Crotalus tigris. Next base: position 153,190 of record NW_024098558.1, on the reverse strand, counting down.
TAGTTGTTTGGTCAGTGTTGGTGGGAATATTCTTGATTAGGCTGTTGTTTACTGTTAGCTTGTTTGTGTAAGTTGGTAGTTCCTATTAGTTTCCAAACGGTCTTCAAGGACAGCCCCACATAGTGTACATTGAAGTAAAATAATCTAACTGAGAAGTGACCAGGCATGAGTGACTATCAGCAAACCCTCCCTCACCTTTAGGAACACCTCCCATGATAAAGGAGTTTTGGAGGATTAATCAGTTTGTATCCTATTGGTTAGTCCTCAAAAAAGATGTTGTCTAGTTATAGAGACAAGTGACAGGAAAATGACAGGGCCGTTTGGAACGGTGGTAATGCCAGAGAAAAGTCTTGGACACAAATATTGGCTGTCAAGTTATGCTTGTCTCATCTAACTGATGCCAACCCAAAGCCTGCAGCGTCCAGGGAAAGAAAGCGTGAGTAACTGTAGAGATTCTTTGTAGTTTCCTTTCTGCTTCATTGACAGAATCAAAAGAGAAAAGCTGATCCAATGGCTGGAGAGAATGTGAATCAGATTATTATTATTTTTCCTCCAGAGAATTGAAGATAGAGTGATAGAACGATTATGGCCTGTGGTGTCTAAACTCATGCTTCAAAGACATCCCCACTCACACTGTCAAATAGGTCATGCGAGTTTATTTTCTCTCACAAAAAGGCAGCATGTGAGCACTATGGGCGACAAGAACATTGTTATAGCTTCTTTAACTCCTTCACAAACTGTCAAGTCACTTTCCAGTCTGGAGAGGTGAAGGGAAGTTGAGAAGCAAGAACATCCTAATTTTGCTTCCTGTGGTATTCCCTCAGAATTTTTAGATGCTCTTTTTCAGGCGGTTGTATAAGTCAAATAATGGTCGTGTTATCTTTCATTGCTGTGGCCATTTTAAATGAGTGTCCTTGGTGAAGACACTTCAAACCGGTCCCATAATCTTCTTTCTGAATTTGTTGTGTTCATTCCAGACTTCCACGTGGAATTTGGTCCTTTCTTTTTTCAAGGACACAAATAGGTCAGCTTCTGTTTGTTGAGAATGCTTTATAACGTTTACACTGAAACGTTTACGTATATTTTACTGTGCCAAAATAAATATGCATATTTTGCTGCACCTTTCTCAAAATATGTTTTCTTTGTTTCCATTTTTGCCTACGTATATCTTTTTTTCCCCTCAGGCAGTTTCTCTGATTTCTTTGATTTTTTCCCTTTTTTTGGTGCCTTCAAGTCAATGTTGTTTGCCATTGTTATTACTCTCTGGGACTGAGAGAGAGTGACTGCCGGAGAGAGACTGGTTGAGCCAGGAGGAGGAGTTAAGCAGGGAATTAGTCTGACATCATTACAGAGACAGAAGAGGGCAACATCCAACTTTTATGCTTAAGGCAGGAGTCCCTCAATTACTACCTTTATCACTAAACCAAACTGTCTCTTTTAAAAAATGGATTTGAGGATGTTATTTCCTCAAATATATGCATTAGCGTACCAATATTTCTCCTACTCTATCCATTTTCATGGAAAATTTAAACACTTGGTTCTTTTCCCCAAACTTTTGTTTAGAATCCATAGGTGTGGCCTCTTTAAGTTGAGATTACCGTATTTTCTGGCGTATAAGATGACTTTCGCAAGCTTTAAAATTGGCACCAAAGTCGGAGGTCGTCTTATACACTGAGTCGTCTTATATGCTGGAAATAACAGTAGTTTCCAGCATATAAGACGATTTTCTAGGCATGTGACTCAGCACGAAGATGGGGGTCATCTTATACGCTGGGTCCCCTTATACACTGGAATATACAGTAGTTGGAAGAGTATTTAATTCATTCTCTTGGAGCAACTGTTGCTCTTTTTATATAATGTTATTTCCCTTCTTTGTTAAAAAAAATATTTTGGGCACCCTAAAAATAAATAAAGAGAGAGAGAGAAAGAGAGAAAGAGAGAAAAAGAGAGAGAGAGAGAGAGAGAGAGAGAGAGAGAGAGAGATAGGATAGGATAGGATAGGATAGAGACAAGATAAATATAGACCAAGGTGGCTAAGAATTCTGGGACTTGAAGTCCACAAGTCATAAAAGGGCCAAGTTTGAAGACCCCTGATGTAGACAGACAAATAAATGACCAAAATATATATTACATAGATAGTTAGATAGATAGATAGATAGATAGATAGATAGATAGATAGATAGATAGATAGATAGATAGATAGATAGATACTGTAGATAGATATAGATATTAGATTAGAGAGAGAGAGATGATAGAGTAATATGGATTAATAGATGGATAGACAGGCAGGCAGACAAACAAGTAACACTATAGGCAACTGCACTGTAAACTTTGGAATATGTGACTTTCACACTGCCCTTCTTCAAAAAGGCAACATTGGAGGAGTACACACTGTGATCCTTCAGTTCATTCTCCATGTTAATGAAGTTATCCCACTCAGTTTCAGTTTTTATAATAAAAAGTAACCTAATTTTTATGAATGCACTCAGTGGTTTCCATCACCCTGAGATCTCATCTGTTAGTCCCACGTGCAGGGTCCTCTTTCAGGATTTTAATTGCTGAGTGGGAAAATCCAAAAATACTGTGGCACTTCTGCAATCTTTTGGCTACTGGAACATCTGTACAAGGCCTCAGAGAGATGTGAAATAATAGTGCTTGGTTGGGGGGTTTTTTTTGGGGGGGGGGAGGAAAGAAAGATTCACAAAGCAACTTCAAGGGATGTTTCACTTGAAGGCTTCATGAAATAGCCCTCTGAAACTGTCTCAAATGTTTTGCCCTCTTGACATCGTCTGAGGTTGTATTTCCTTGATCTGTTCTTAATGCATAGTTAATAACCTCTGAGGAGCTTTCTCACCGATGGGAGCACCATGTACAACATAATTGTTCTACTTGGGGCACTGAGATCTGTTCTTAACAGCATCGTGATGATTCAATTTGGCAATAATGTTGGCAATATGTTCCAATCTAATAAACTGGCATACAAAGCGGATAGAAGGAATAGAGGGGATCACATGATATGTGCTGATGGCCATGGTTACAATTACCTTCGAATAATAATAATAATAATAATAATAATAATAATAATAATAATAATAATAAAGTTGGAAGGGACCTTGGAGGTCATCAAGTCCAACCTCCTGCTCAGGCAGGTAACCCTATACCATTTCAGACAAATGGCTGTCCAGTTTCTTCTTCTTTTTTTTTTATTAAAAAAGTTTTTATTTTCCATTTATTCATACAAAATACAATTAACCATTGGTACCGCCTGCCCATTCCCCCCAGGCTGCATCCACCCTCTCTAAACCTTCCCTACTTCCCTCCTCTTTCTCTCCTCCCCTCCTACTCTCTTCCTCTCCCCATCTCCTCTCACCATCCCACTTCCTCCCTACTCCTTCCTCCCCTCTCATCCCTCTCACACACATGAACGCAGCATAGGGGAAATGCCCAAGCATTTGCCATAACTATATTATCATTACCCACCCACTCACCCACCCACCCACCCTCAACCCTCCCCCCCTCGCTTCCCAGATGTTGGAGCATTCACTGCTTCTGGAGGCAGGTTGTTCCACTGGTTAATTGTTCTAACTGTCAGGAAGTTTCTCCTTAGTTCTAGGTTGCTTCTCTCCTTGCTTAGTTTCCACCCATTGCTTCTTGTCCTGCCTTCAGGTGCTTTGGAGAATAGCTTGACTCCCTCTTCTTTGTGGCAGCCCCTGAACACTGCTATCATGTCCCCCCTCATCCTTCTCTTCATTAAACTAGACATACCCAATTCCAGCAATCGTTCCTTATATGCTTTAGCCTCCAGTCCTGTAATCATAAAAAAGAGAACTTTGCATGTTGCCATTTTATTCACAGTTGACAATGAGAAAGGTACCACAAGTGGATTTGGTGATGCAGGCATTCAAAGGCTAAACATTTTCCCTGATACTCATCATCATCATCGTCATTATAAAGTTGGAAGATACCTTGGAAGTCATCTAGTCCAACCCCCTGCTCAGGCAGGAAACCCTATACCATTTCAGACAATCCTCCACTGATGGAGCAACCACAACTTCTGGAGACAAGCTGTTCCACTGGTTAATTGTTCTCATTATCAGAACATTTTCCTTAGTTCCAGGTTGCTTCTCTCCTTAACTAATTTCCACCCATTGCTTCTTGTCCTGCCCTCTGGTGCTTTGGAGAATAGGTTGACCCCCTCTTTTTTGTGGCAGCCCCTCAAATATTCGGAAATTGCTATCATGTCGTCCCTAGTCCTTCTTTTCGTTAAACTAGAAATATCCAGTTCCTTTCTCATATGTTTTATCCTTCAGCCCCCTAATCATATTTATTGCTCTTTTCTGCACCCTTTCTAGAGTCTCAGCCTCTTTTTTATATTGTGGAAATGATATGCGAAACCTAGCAAAATAGCGTATGTGAAGTTTTGTATTTATGTGCTTGAAGCTGCACCACAAAACCCTATTTTCTTTTCATACTAATTACCAGATTCTTAGACAAACATAAGATAAATATGTGAGTTTCCTGGAAGATTTTGGCTAGGTATGATGAGAGATGATGTGTCAAGCTAGATGGGTTTTGACCAGTCCAGCAAGGCTATTCATATGCTCTTACTCTATGAAATGAAGGTCTTGTTAGACTAACCATTGCATTTATCATTTCTTGAAGGCCAGGGAAAAATATACAGTTTATACTATACAAATAGAAATGTCTCTGCAAGCAATATGAATCAGAGGACAGACACACAACGTAAATAGAATAGTAAAGAGAAAACCTGGGGTGCGCATTAGAGAGAGAAAGAGAGAAAGACAGAGAAGAGGGAGCAACTGCTTAATAATTGAAAGCAAGGGGTAGGAAGCCTGGTGTATAATTGCTCTTTTAATTTTACCCATATTTTTAGGCATCTGTAATACGGTTATTGTGAATACAGGCCAATTATGAGTTACTATGGGCTGCAAACATCCAGGTGAACCTTATAGGAGAACAAAGAGATGCAAATTTCAGTGAAGCCCAAGTCATCTTGCTGAGATCCAAGTCAAACTGGCTCACATTGCTTTTTCTTTCTGATGCTACCATGTGACAGGAGCAGTACTATTCGGCCAATCCCAAACTACAATAATTGTGTCCTTCCCTACTGAAGTCATCTGGAGTTTTGTAGCCCATGTATAATAGGACTAGCCATAAGGTACTTGGAAGAAAACTGCAATCTGGTGGTGCAGTGGTCAGAATGTACTATTGCAGGCAAACTGTCCACAACCTGGAATTCGATCCTGACTAGCTCAAGGTTAACCCATCCTTCCATCCTCCTGAGGTCAGTAAAATAGGGTCTCCTGCTAACATAGGCTCTCCTACTCAAGCAGGGGGCTGGACTAGAAGATGGATAACTCTGTTATTCTATGTTCTAAATGAGAACCCAGTTTGTTGGGGGCCACATGCAGATACTGTTCACCTTGCAAACAGCCCAAGAGAGTAGAGACACCCGTGTATATTTGTTTTTATTTCTATAACTTCATTAAGTTTAATCAAGATATAGAATACAGAAGACTATGTAAACCAGTGGTTCTCAACCTTTTTAATGCCGCGACCCCCAACCGGTCGTAAGTTGAGGACTACTCAACTGGTCGTAAGTCGAGGACTACTCAACTGGTGCAGAATGGGACTTTTGGCGGGCTCAGCAGGGCAGAGACAGCCTGGAC